>NW_015505918.1:136804-185320 GCF_001515645.1 Sinocyclocheilus grahami | reverse complement strand
ATATATATATATATATATATATATATATATATATATATACCTATTATGTATATATATGTATCATTTTGAATATATAATATTCAATTATAATTATGCGTCATTTATTTGAATTAGACATGGTGGGAAGTGAATGTCTAAACGTCAGGTTTCTCTTCGTTTACTCTTCCAGTCGAGAGCCACCTGGCATCCAACGTCAACAAGAGCCGCCTGGTGCAGCAGGACCTGCAGGTGGCCAAACGTCTGCAGGAGGAAGAGGACCAGCGGGCCAAAGCCGAGAGCCAGAGACAACATCGCCGCATGTGAGTCACCTGAAACCCTCACCACAAGACTATATGAGACCAGAAAGATGCTGAGCATGTAGAGGCTAAAGGTCAAACTGTACTGTGTCTGTTTGTGAAAGAACGCCAACTAAATGCAGAGAGGAAGGCCAGTTGGGAAATCTTGCTTGTTTTGCTGTCTGTTGAGATAAGAGCTGTAAGAAGGAGTAGAAGTACATGAGTGTGTACTTGAGTTATCAGTCCTTGATAACTCATGTTGTCACTCAGATGTTGACATTGTGTAAAGCGGTGTCTCCGCTTCACACACAGAAACATAATAGGTGGAGCTGAGTTTGGCTCCTGCTGCGCTTTGAGCTTGTGTCTGAACACGGAGGCCTTGTGTCGTCTCGTAGTGCACTGTGGCAGTAAAATGTTTTGACTTCTGCTCATGACACATGCGTTGATAAAGTGTTCCTTCCTGCTGGGCGACGTCTCAAGGTCTCTGAGCTGATGCTATCATCAGAGTTTGAGTTTGGCAGAGTGAGCGACCCATGAGCCTGAGGGGAGACTCGTTCCACAGCTCAAATACTGCAGTCCGTATGCCAGCAGAAGATACTGTTGCAGATTTTAAGTCCGTTCAATACAAATCTTTTATGCTCGGTAAGATTTTTTTAAGAAATCAATACTAATACTAAAAAAGTATGGTTTCCACAAAAATATTAAGCAGCACAACTGTTTTCATATTAGAATGATTTCTGAAGGATCATGTGACACTGAAGACTGGAGTAATGAATGCTGAAAATTCAGCTTTGCATCACAAGAATAATTAGCATTTTAATGTATATTAAAATAGAAAGCATTTATTTTCATATTCATATTTCACAGTATTGCTGTTTTTACTGATTTTTTTTAGCAAATAAATGCTGGTGAGCATAACACTTCTTTTAAAAACAATGTTAGGCCTAATAGTGTAATAATTCTTGTCTTCTGTGCTACTTGTTTGAAAAGTTTGTGTTGCCTAAACATGTCTTTAAGTCAAACTAATTACATTAACTATGTTGTAATGGGATTGCTTTACTAATTACTCTGTCTGAATGGTAATCACATTACTAATTACTGGTGAATTATCTCCTAATCCTGTATAAAGAACAATATAAGAAATATAAGATAGACGCCAGATTGTCCTTTCAGTTAAGATCAAATACATTTAACAGTTTATAACAAAAACATCTTGTCTTCTGTCTTTGTAGAGCTGCTGCATAATAATAATCATAAATTAGTAGTAGTAGTAGGAGGAGTAGTATTAGTAATTTGTTTGTATTATTTTATTTGTATTTATTGAAATTAATTGTCAATATATAAATATTTAACTATTATATTATAAATGTTTTTAAATATATTATTTATTTTATTGTTAACTAAAAACAATTTAAATCTCTAATTGAAATAAAGCAGAAATAAAATATAAAAATTAAATGCAACTTTAAATCTTTAATAAAAAAAATAGAAATGCAGCTAACTGAAATAAAGTTTAAGTACTAAAATTACTAAAACTGAAACAAAAATAAAGCTAAATAGACATTAAAAAAACTTGCCAAAAGCACAACACAATTACTAAAGCTTAAACTAAAATTAAAATAAAATAAAAGTATAAACATATTCTGAAAGTATAAAAAGTAAAATTAATAAATAAAATACTACAAAACAACACTGGTTTTATTGTATGATTCAAAGTTTAATGTGAATAATGGACAACTTCTTAAAGCACTTAAATCATCAATCACACTTATTTTTTATGACAATTAGTCATCAGCACAAATCTATGATTGTTCCCACCATAGATAATAGTTACTATGTAACCCATTTCACCCAGTACTGCAGTCAGTCTTCCAAGAACGCTTTCATCTCAGGCACAGGAAGTGAAAGCCATGGTGGCTGATATGAGAACTCGGTGTGTAAACTCAAATGTTTTCTTTTCTCTGTCCTGTTAGTGCACGCAGCGACAATGAAATTGCTCAGGAGATTCAAGAACAACTGGTCCGGCAGGCTCAACAACAGAGGCACCAGGAGGAAAAAGATGAGGTGGGAGTCTTTCACAACATTCACACACTCGGTTCAGGTCGGTCAGCGGTGTGGATTCGGTTCAGCCACACCCACAGCAGTCACATGACATCATTGTGATTGTGTTTGTAACACTTGAGAATGCATACTCACATTCTCTGTGTGTTGGTCATAAGAAAAGCATAGATGTGTCCACACCCATGACTGTTACAGCATTGCGATGCTTGTTTCCCCCCACTCATTCTTCTGAATTCATGTTTATATGCGTTTGACTAGGCCATCGCCCGTAAGCTGCAGGAGCGAGAGATGAAAGAGGAGAGAAAACGGCAAAAGCAGATGGAAGCAAACTTTGAGGAGTACCACGACGATAAAGGTGTGTAGACGCCCTCTGCTGGAAGGTGTGCCATCAAGCAAAGATAGGGTTTGGAGAAGAGAATATGTGGGTTTGGATCGGTAAACACATTTGACTGCTGGAAAATCTGCTTTTGCAGTGTTTCCTGTACAGCTGTTCACTGAATCTACAGCACCACATCACGTTTGAATTCTGAATTCACTGGATACAGCGTTTCCGCGGGGCAGTAAAAAGCATTAAAAGTCACTAAATGGATTATGCGAAAATTAAGGCCTTAAATAGCATTAAAAGTCATTAAATTTATTTCTTCAGGCATTACAATTTTTTAGATGGGTTTTGAATAAAAATATTAAGGTTTTATTTTGAATATAGTGCCTTCATAATTAATATATTTTTAATTTGCTGTCGCAAAATATGTACATTGGTGTGATACACACGTGGAACAGTTTGGTAATTGTCTCCAGTCGGTGCGAAATTGCCGTAACGCTGGATATTTGGACAGCGGCGGACTGGAGTAAAACCAAGAGCAGAGAATGTTAAGAAATTGTGTAGTGCAATTGAGCAATTTGAGCAAGAATGATTCTGATTTTATTACATTCGGCATAAATGTCGATGGATAATGAATAATGTATTGACAGTAACAAGGTCGCACCAGTTGAAGCTCTCGCAGCCGGTGTGTGAGAGAATCTCATGGAGAAATCAAAACAAATGAGCGCATCTGCACAGAAAACTCATAGAACAAACGTACTGCGGTAAAAAAAATCTAGTTTTTTATATATGATGTAGCCTAGTTAAGCAACATGAGACGACCAAGAGAGTGCTGATTCCCGAATATCAGCAAGACTGCAGATTTGACATTGATTTTATTCATTCAATAAATGTGTAGTAATCATTCACTAATCTCCGAGCAGCACACAACGGTGTTTCGTTACTGAATGACTCTTTTGAATTAATCATTTGAGTCAATGACTCAGTGATCCATTCATAAAGTAAGCATTTGCTTGATTACTAAATGAATCAGCCATCTGAATGAATCGCTTGAACTAATGATTTAAATGTTCACTAATTAACAAAGTCACTTGGCACCACCTACTGGCGGTTTGCTCTCATATTTTAAATGATCATTTTAAAGAAAAACACAGAACAAATGTGTTCAATATTGATAATAATAAGAGCTGTTATTAATGATTGTGCACCAATAATCATAACAGAGCAGCAAATCAGCAAATTATAATGGTTTCTGAAGGATCATGTGACGTTGAAGACCGGAGTAATGATGCTGAAAATTCAGCTTTGATCACAGAAATCAATTACAGATATTCACATAGAAAACATTTATTATAAGTTTAAATAATATTTCTCAATATTACTATTACTGCAGCCTTAGTGAGCAGAAGATACCGGTTTCAAAAACACTAAAAAGCTTTGATATGGGTCGTGTATGGCATTAAGCATTTTTTAAAATGGCATTAAAAAGCATTCAATTAGATTTGATGATACCTGCAGAAACCCTGGGATACCATTAAACACAGACAAAACACATCTTCATTTGTAGCATGCAAAAACAAACACAAGCAGTGCAGCCTGATTCACAAATAACTCCTTCTTGCAATGAATCAGTCAAAAGAGAAGTTATTCTTCTGAGAACTGTCATTGTGAATTAAGACACAATAATAACAATAATCAGTTGTATTGAAACAAAGCTGAAATAAAAAAATGAAAAAAAGCACAGAACAGAATCACTGAAATTTAAAAAAATAAATAAATAAATAAAAGCTAATTCAAATATTAATACAAAATTATAATAGTCTAGAACTAATCCAAAAATAACAAAATAAAATATCTAAAATTAAAATTAAAAATTAATTTCTGAATCTGGTTACTGATTTACTAACTGAAAGTTTACATTTAAGTACTCAAATTACTAAAACTGAAATTAAAATACATTTAAGTTAAAAAGACATATTAAAAAAAACTAAAACATAACACAAAGAATCACTAAACATTTGACTAAAACTCAAGTGATAATAACAATAAAAAGCTAATTCAGAATATTAATTAAAAATGTAATTGTATAAATACTACTAAAATTACAAAAATTATAATTCAAAATAACATTTTGGGTAAATTAATTGCTGAATCCAGCTAAATGGACATATTTAACAAAGACTAATAAACATAACAAAATCAATCTAAAATAACACTAGTTGAGTGAACTAATTGCTAAATCCAGTTACTGAATTTGAAACACATTTGAAAATAAAAATAACCAAATAATTGGTTAATTGTGTATATTTTTGTACTGTTTTAATTGCATTAATATTTTGTAGCTTACATAAAATACATAATGTATGTTAGAAAACGCTAAAATCAAAAAAAATACTAACATTAAAACATTAGAAAAAAATAAATCTTAGTTTTGTTTCATATGTAGTTAGGACTAACAATGAGAGTCAGCCAATAGTAGGACATTGGAGTTTTGACATTCCTGTGGAAATTTTGGCGTACATTGCGCTTTCCTGTTTAACTGTTTCAGAGGTACTTGCGCCTTAGGAAGCAATTTCCATAATTAACACTCATTTCGTGCATTTCAAGCCCCAAGCACTCCAGACACGTTTATCTGTTTGTTGTGAAGTTAAACAAAATGTCAACTAACTTGACCACATGTTAGTGTGCAACTGTTTGTTTAGTAAACATTAGAGAACTCTGGGAAGGCTTTCTTGCCTCGCATCTAAAATAGCACCAGCAGACCTTCTTGTGTTCGTAATGGGTTACCATTTAGTGACAAATGCTACAAAACTGGACATGCAAGTTCATGTCAACACGGCATCAGTTAACCACCCGCCCTGAGCGGCTGCCCTTGCTTGCCACGGTTTGCATTCTAACTGTTTGCTTTCACATGTTATGTAATCATTCTCTCATGCCGTCATTTGAATGTGTTTAGGGTCTCCTGCTGGTTAGCCGGTATCATACCCATAGGGTCTGTTTGCCTCATTAAACATGCTCAAATCTCTCATTCATGGGTGTTTAATGAATAGTTTGTTTCAACAAAACCCTCTAACCCTAAAGACCGAAACTTCAGCACGTAATGTATTGCTTCATGTTGTTGATATTCTGTTTGTAAGGATGCTGCCATGATAAGCACAGATTAGCACCCACCTACAGGGCACAACATAAAATATTCAGCATCTCAGGGAGTATCTTTAGCTCTCTCTCCCCCTCTCAAACTGTGACCACATAGCTGGGCTCCGTTCTCATGCCAGGATGCAAACAATTAGGCCTGGGCTGCGCTTCTGCAGGGATGTGTTGGGGAGGAGATCAGACATGTTTAGCTGAATACTTGATGCATGAATCTGTGATAAAGAAGTAGTTGTAGGAGGATAAACACATGATTTACTGTCTGAAAGTCTTGAAAAAGGCTTGGTTTTTGGCATAAATCTGAATGAAAATGCACATGGGACTATTTATAAATGCCTACCATACACTAATTTGAGATTTGGTTGTAGAAAAAAAAAAAGATTAAGGCATTAAGATTGAGAAATCTGTGAAGAATTTTGTATATTTTGTTGCAGAAAAAAAATGGTTTGCAGCCAGCTACTTGAAATAAAAAATAAAACGAATTAAAAAACCTGCTAAATAAGTGCATTGTCCTGAAGAGTAAATGTAAAAAGAAAATATTTTAAGTATAAACACATTTTTAAATAAAGTATGTATTTATATTTTTATATAAAAAATGAAATACAATTTAATTGCCTTAAAAGAACGAGTTAACATTTTAACATTTTACTTCCTGTATCATCCACAGTTAACTAACCCTTGTGTACTAACCCGGTTAAGTTTTATTTCCCTCTTTGTTCTTGCACTCCTCCTTTTGCCTCGCACTCACTTTCACGCAGCCCCCCGATTTCCACAGGACCTGCGAGAGCCGAAACCCCGTTCCACTTCTCCAGGTCACAGAAAAGGGAAGAATCATGACTACAATCAAATTCTTTCCCCGTACAACTCTCCTGAGCCGGACAGAAAAAGATATCCCAATAGCCATAGTCGATATCCAGAATATGAACCTGTTGAGTTAGGCCGATCTAGGCATCCGGAGAGTCCAAGTAAGGGAAGGGTCCTAGAGTACCACTCACCTGAGCGACGACCGAAAGATTATTCGAGAGAGAGAAACAAACCTCTCGATCTCGATTACACAGAACCACGTAGAAGGAAGAAGCAAGATCAATGGGATGACCTGGAGCCAGTGGTGCGCCGGAAGGAGAAACCTCCCAGAGATTACTCTGCCGGCCGGGACAGGGTCTGGGACAAGGAGAGGATCAGGGATCGAGAACGAGAAAGGGATGGACGGAGAACTAAGGAAAGGTCGAGAGATCGAAACCGGACAAGAAGTCAAGATCGACTGTTTAGTGGAGACGCCAAGCAGGTTGATAGGGGCAGGAACTTGGACCGGGAGATGGACCGAAATGGCTATGGACACGGTAGCAGAGAGAGGCAAAGAGAACGAGGCAGAGATGGGAACAGAGGGAGGCACAAAAGCAGGGACCGAGAACTGGACGATTACGGTCTCGCCCCAACTAGAGGACAGACAGAAGAAAGCCTGGAGTGGGAGGATCTCAGGAACAGGCCGAGTCTCCCGTCAGGTCCCAATGAGGTGTTTGAGGAGCCCGTTTTCAGAGGCCCCCCAAATGAGGGCCGGTCCCCTGGTCATTCTCCCAGAGAGAGAGGTATGGACCGAAGTCCATGTGTTTGAGTGAACCTGCTTGGACTTTGCAGTGCCATCTGGTGGTGGGAGTGCTGTCAAGATTTCCTTTTTCCTGTGCATTGGTGATTTGGGTTTCTTGTCTCTGTTGGATCTGGACTCTCTAATATAATTTTGGGGGAATCTTGTACACTAAATCTGGGCCTTTTTGCTAATTCCTTCTTAATCCCAAACCAAAAATGGCTGCTTGGGTTACTGTGCCAATAGGTTACAAGGCTTAAAATTATAGTTCACCCAAAAATTACAAATCTGTCATCATTTACTCACACTCAAGTTGTTCCAAACCTGTATGAGTTTCTTTATTCTGTTGAGCACAAAAGAAGATAATTTGAAGAATGTTGGTACCAACAGTTGACAGTAGCCGTAGTCATTTTTTCCATACTATGGAAGTCAATGGCTACCATCAACACTCTTCAAATGATATTCTTTTGTGCTCAGCAGAAGAAAGTAACTCAACAACTGAAGGGTGAGTAAATGATGGCGGAATTTTTTTTGGTCAACTATATCTTTGTGTGTGTCGCTCTTTGTGCTTTCAACGTGGCCTGATGTCCTCTGATGCCCCCTGCAGGTCGGAAGGTGCGAGGAGAATATGGCATGGAGGCGGCAACGCATGGACTGGCCCACTTAAAACTACAAGACCAGGAGCTCAAAGACTTGGAGGTGGCACGCATGCTACAGGAAGAAGAAATTAAGGTATCTTGAGTCTCGGTGGATGTAATTAATGGTGATTTGTAATCCACAACTATAACCATGTCTTTTTTTACAGGAGAGTCAGTTTGACAGACGAGCTGCTCAAGTTGCACAAGATGAGGTACGGCATGGTTCATTGTTTTTCTGCACTGTCAGGGGTGTCGGTACATCTAGATAAAACATTATCTTGTTTTATGATTTGTTTTGTTATTGAATTTTAAGGAAATAGCCCGACGGCTGATGGAGGAAGAGAAAAGGGAGTATAAGAGATCAAAAGAGAAGGAGAAACAAGTGATGGAGAGAAGACGACCTGAGGTGGAATATAAGGTAAGCAACATACATTCAAACTACACATAGTTCTGGTCCTGAATGCTTCTCGTTCAATAGAGCGATCCAGCCAACATTTAATACCTTATTTTTGGAGATTAATAAATATTTACATAAATGCAAATAATGTGTGTGTGTGTGTGTGTGTGTGTGTGTGTGAGAGAGAGAGAGAGAGAGACCCATGCTGGCAAAATAAGTCTGAATGCACACAAGCTAATTCTGAGCTACAGGCAAAAAAAAGTGAAATATGTCGAATTTGAGGTTTTCACAAAAATGAGTTCATTAAGCCCTCGTCCAGCAATCCCAATGCTCCAGATAGTAAACATCTGACAACAAAATGATCTTTATTTGTATGCTTTCTGAGAGGTGTACTTTTTTTCTCTGCTCGCTTCTTGATGACTGGTGCTTCCCCTCAGCACAAGATCAGTATAGCTGTAAAGCACAGCATTCCAGCTTTGTGAATATTCATAGCGAAGTCTCGATGGCATGAGTCTTCTCATGAGAACACCTGGAGATTTGGTTTGGTGCTCACTAGTATTATTGCACTTTATTTACTTTTTTTTATTATAAAATAAATAAATACAAATACTAAATAAATAAAGTTTGATAATACTTTTATATTATATATAATAATAAAAATACAATTTTAATATTTCCTTTTTTTCCGTTTTTTTTTTTTTTTTCCCAATTTATATGATTTTTAATGTTTTCAAAGCTAAAATCAGCAAGCTTTTATTTTAGCATGTTGCCGGCAAGTAAATAAATGCAGTGCCGGTTTTAGCGCTGCCAAGTGAAGAGCATATATTGATGAAATGTCACAGTTTTGCGTTTCACTCTGAAACTGGCAGCGCATTGCCTAGATTTATGCCATTGAATGTAAATCATATACAGTATTAGTTAGTCGATCTAAAACAGTTATTGTGCGTTTACAGCTGTCAACCATGTCGGCGTGCAAATGAGCAGTCTGAACATATTTACACATCGCATTTTTATTTCCGTCGCGCATGCACCCCTGTGTGTGTGTGTATAATATTTGTTATTGGTTAGTTTATATGTATTTAACTATATTAAATAATAATAACTCTTGAAAAAAAGTTACATGTGTGGATTTTTTAAATAAATTTTTTATTTTTAATAAAATTGTACAAAACAAATTATAAATGTTATTTATATATATACACATTAAATAGGTGTGTATAGATATTTAATATTTATAACATTTATTTAAATATATTTAAATTTTATGGTATTAAATACATACAAATATACATACCTGCATACTTACACACACACATATATCTATATATATATATACACATATGCATATACACAGTGTGTATATAATTCATAATAAAATTATGGTAGCAAGAACATTGCTACAGTGTCAGTGAGATTTTAATAGAACTATTAATATAATGTTAATGTAGAGGCCTTTGAAATGCATGTATCAGATGTGAGGCATGATCAAGCGGTTTAAACGGACAATGCTGAAACCCACATTATTCCGTGTGGGCCTGGTGATGTTGCCCCTGCCAGCACGCTCTCACTGACATGTTCTCTTCTGTTCTGTCATATTAGCCAGTGCAAGAAGAAGTAGTCCGACCACGAACGCGAGAAGAGCCGCGCATCAGAGAGGACGAGTACCAGAGAGCACGCAACCACAAACCTGCGAGGTACCACACTTCTCCAACTCCTTAACACACTACTCACACTGTCAGAAGTCCTACCGGAGTCTCATGTTTCTCTCCGTTCTTTACTTCAGGCCGCCGCCTCCTCCTACACAGCACTACGAGAACATAAACCCGAGCTACGCGTACGCAGACAGCCCGTACTCCCCTCGCCCTCCGTCAAGACCAGAGGCGTACAAAGGTTCACATTGCACTAATGAAGCATGATTCTTCAAATTCGAATGACTTTTTAATTATGGCCGTCTTTATCTCCTCCTCTTTTAGGTGCCCCCTACAGGCCGTGACCATAAGTCTCCACTGCTGTCCAATCATGAGTCCGTTCAGCCCTTTATTTTGCGAATCAATAGAGGAGAAAGCAATTCAAAAATACTTTGAGGCTTTCGGCAGAAGCTACTGACACTTTATTTTATTTTCCCCTCTTCGAGTTTCTCAGTTCATCGCATCAGATGAGCCAATGTCGTCTCTTCGTGTTGTGAAAGAGTCTTTTACCCTGGAGCTACGAACTACTGGGCGACGGGTGCTTCCTGTTTGCTTCTCATGTTCTTGTGTTATTGTGGATGACTGAACAGGAAGGGATCTACTGCACAGCTCTTACGAACATCCCTTTTCTCTTGGCATCTATAAATGAAGCTTCGTCTTGATTCCATGTTGAGTTCAGGATACAGCAGTTTTTATTTAATGGAAAACAAGCTTGAATTTATATCCCGCACAAGTTTGTGCCATGTATTTATTGATTTATTTTCAGAGGATATATTTTATTTTATTTTTTGATTCATATTTTAAAACGCTGATTGTTTTACGCTTTCCTCAATCGACCCGAAGAGACTGTTAGCATAAACTGGGAGTGATCCAATTTATGGAGATGCAAAATTCCACTCATCGTCTCAACGTCTTAAGAAGCAGGTTCAGTCTTCGTATCAATCAAATATCAAGGTGAGGTTGTCAGTGCTTCTTCATTTTGCCTTCATATCATTAATGAGAGACTCTTTACTCACACTGAGGGCTCACGTACAGCTAGGGTTCGAGACGCTCAGTCTTCGGGTGCCTTTGTTTTTGTGATATTTCCCCCTTCGCCTGCAGTGTCTGTAGCGATTCTCTCATCTACTTCATAGGTGCTTCAGGGTCCTACTGATATGCTCCAGTGTTCAAGTGCATGCTGGCTGAATGTGAACTCTATGGGGTCTAAATTAATTTTGTCATCTGGAAACAAAACAAACAAAAAAGATGGCCACAAACATCTCTACTCATTTTTTTATTTTTATATATTTTTATGTTTTATTTATAATTCAATAAAAATACAAAATACAAGTTAAGGCATGTTAGTAGCATTGCTATTGGCACAGATGTAAACTGTTTTCTTGCTTGCATCATCATATGCAATTCATGCTAATATATCAGTGTTCGGATTTGCAGTGCTTTGCATTTGGTGGCAAACTTACTTTAAGCAGGGACATAAAATCTGACCAGCAAATAGATCAAGGCAGCAAACAAGTGACTGGCGTTTATCTGGCACTTTCTGTGAACAGAGTACTGGGGGGAAAAAAAAGGAAAAAAAAAAGTTACATTTGTTTGTGTCCGTGGGTTTTTTTTTTTTTTTCTCGGCAAAAGATCCATGAAAATAAGTGGATAACCTTCAGAAAAGTTTTCTTTTTTGCTATTTTTAATTTTTTTTTGCTTTACTAATTTTTTATTCATTGCTTTACTTTGATTTTTTTCTTTTGCTTTTGCTTTTTTGTACGTTTAGAACTGGTCTAAATCAAAATATAAAAACCCAATTTCTCAGATTTTTGTTAATTTTTTCATGGTTTATTTCTTACAGAGAACATAAAATAAAGTGATTACAAATTTTTTAAAAATCTCTAAACTAAAAGTATACAAAAGCTCATAACCATTAATTAATCTATCATTCGGTTGGAATTCACTAGTTTGGGACCAAATGCTAATTAGTTTTTTTGTTTGTTTTTTCCATCAAATAATCAGAAAAAATAAGTGTGTAACCTTCAGAAAGGTTTTGTTTTGCTTTGCTTTTTTGTTTTCCACTGCATTTCTTTGCTTTTATTAAATTTTTTGCATTGCTCTGTTTTTTGTTTATGTTGCTTGCTGGGTTTTTTTGTGTGTTAGTGTTTGTTTTTTGTTTAAGCAAATCTCTTAAATGCAAGGTAAAAAGTTTATTATTATTTTTTTTTTGCAATTGTTTCTAGCAAATAAAAAACATTAAATAGAACACATTTTTTTAATTATATACAAACTGTGTTGCACATTTTGCCTAAATTAATCTGTAATTCGGTTGGAGCTCACCAGTTTGGGACCAAATACCAATTACTTTTTTAGGAATTTAAAAAGGGATTAACAGTATTATGACACTTTTTTTGTGATATCTTACAAAACCATTTAATGTTTTTAATACTAGCTACGTATAAAATAATTTATCTAGCATATCTAATAGTTTCCTCTTAAGAACCTATTATTTATTTATTTAATTTGCATTTATTGCTTGAAAAAAAGTCAAATTTTGTACCCTGTTTATGGAAAGTGCCATATGCACATCACTCTATCAGGGCTTTCAGTCATCGCTTACATTCCATATTCCTGTGTTTTGAAGGGATTACATTCCGCTTGGCTTTTGGTTATGGAAATATGATTGTGCGGGCTACATGTAGCATCCTGTACAGATACAACTAAAGACAGCAACTACTTTTGTATCGCATTAGTGCCTCTATAAGACCAGTGTTCGATCGCTAGTGCTGAACGCTCCCATCTTACGCTCTCGAGAATGACAATATGCTAGTTTGTATCGATGCATTCCAATGAAAGGCATGGCCTGAAATGCGTCCAATAAACTTTTAGGGAAAGTATCTTCTGTTGCCATGCTGCTACGCTTAAAAGGGTGATTTAAGGACATTTTCTTGTGGAATTGTATTACCGAAATCAGTTTTGAATCACTTTATGTGTGTGTTTTAGTGATGAGTGTGCATATATGTCTCTGTCTTTCAGTGCTGTGTCAATCTAGCGCATATCACGGTGCACTGTAGTATTTGAAAAGATAATTGTACTCTACAATTCTGATAGTAATTGGCTAGATGGGTTTTGTGCCAAATGTCATTCAGCATTCAGGGATTTATAAAAAGTATTGCTGTAAAACTGTCTGATGGTCATGTGATCTGGAAGAAAAACAACCGGTTTACAAATGATTTGCTTGAGGCTGTAACAAACAAACTGAACTTTCAGCACCTGATATGCCGTTGTAAATGTATGTGTGTGATGAGCGACAGAGACTTCAGCATTTTTCACTCAACATATGAAGAGGACGTCCATGCCGGTTTGTTTTACAATCAGCTGCTGCTGGAAAGGTTTTGTGACGGGCGAAAGTGTTTGTATTTTGCACATTCTCATAGCTTCCACTGGCCAACTGTAAATACCAAATAAATGACTTTTAAAGGGAATGTTTGTGTCAGTGGTGAGTGTTTGTAATGCAATTAATCCGATTCAAATACATTTAGTGAAAGGATCCGTGAAGTTAAATGTGTGACCTTCAGAAGTTTTGTTCGGCTTTGATTTTTGTTTTGTATTGTTTTTCTTTGCTTTCTGTTTGTTCTCTTTGCTTAGGGTTTTTTGTTTGTTTAGTGTTTTGTTTGCAAACCTTTCACCACAATTTAACACATTTAAATATCGTTTTAAAACAATTGGTCCGATTTGTTATTTTTAGCATTTGTTTATTTCTAACAAAAAACATTGAACTGATTTAACATTTAAAACAATATTTGAAAAAATATAACATTTCTAAAAAATAATTTTCAAAGCTAAAAATACAGAAGAGCAGTGTTGCACATTTTAAATTAATCTATCATTTGGCTAAATGAACAGTGAAAAGTAGTGAGCAAACTTATGATCATTTAAATGCTAAAATTCTTGGGGGGTCTGGAATTGTATTATTTAAGTGGTGAAGCACTTTATAGTCTTCGTTTTTAAATCATTTTAAAATGAATCACAAACCAACAAGCCATTTTATTGTGATGTGATAAACCAGAACAGGAAATTATATCACAAAGGGGCACTTGACAGACCTTGCTCAAGTTTTTAAATATTAAAATAATGATTATGTATGTAATAATTTATTTATAGTGCAACCTTGGTTCTGACACTCAAATCAAAACCATTATGGAAAATGTTTTTTCAAACACAACACCATCATGAATATACAGCTTACATTCACAAAGATGCTTTTTAAACTAGATTTGTTTTCTTTTTCATCTTTGTCATTGACCCTTAATTACATACAACATCCCAACCCAAGACAACAGCAATTAAATGGAAGCTTTCAAATGAGTGGATATACATGATGAAATGCAAATTCTGGTGGTTATCTTGTGCATAAAGGTCTGGATTACTAATGAATGAGGAAGTCTAAATGCCAAACTCTCCTGGGCAGGTTCATCTACATACCAAAGACTGTCAAGGTTACTTGCGCGTTGAATAGCTGCAGATCCCTCACAGGTGACAGAAAGCCTCTCCTGTGCTTCTGTCTCACTTTCCTTGCGCTCTACTTCCATCCAGCGGCAGCCATAAGTATTTCTTGTAGATATGTGTGCCATTCATTTACTGTGTTGGACCTTTTTCTTCTTAGGATTGTGAATATGACTCAAGGCACTCCATGGTAAGAAGCTGAATATCTGCAGCGCCCACTACTAGAAACAATGACTGAAATCCTGCTGTTCATCTCAGCCACGATTCCTAGCAATGTGCACTGCAGGTCAGAAACTGCAGGTAAACAGGTGTTATGCAACATCTGAAACAAAACAGGAGTATATTTCTTAAATTTCATCCACACAACCTAATAGCTTTACCGGGAAATGATCTTTGAGCATCAGTGCTTAATATTACATTTCAAGCAGTACCTTGCAGTGTGAGGTGCAATAATTCAGCGAAAACTTTTTTTCAGTTTTACTTCAAAACACTTGTTTCGATCGTATTTAAAAATGTCACAGTTTGTGTAGGCTATAATCATCATACATGCTGTGTTTATTACATAATATAAGCTATAGGGGGTTATATGGAACATTTGTCCTTTTAAAATCAATTTATCACAGAGAAAACTCAACAAATGCAGTGAAATGCAACAAAGCTAATTCATAAAATGTTCGATTTTCTGATAAGCACCTTCTACATATAGCACATGCTATAACTAGTGTTGGGGAAAGTTACTTTTAAAAGTAATGCATTACAATATTGCGTTACTCCATAAAAAAGTAACTAATTGCGTTACTTAGTTACTTTTTATGGAAAGTAATGCGTTACGTTACTTTAGCGTTACTTTTTAAATCTGGACAGGGCTTGCTTGTTTGTTTTTAAAATAAAAAAAAGTTCTATTTTTGGCAAATATAAAAGCCTTTTCACACCAAAAGTGAAATGAATAAGCCTCAGGCTGAAGGGAAAGTACATTTACGTCCGTACAGTAGAATGCAGAAGAAGACATTTCAACACACTTCAGCAATAAAAAAACACACACAAATGTTGTCTAGAGTAATTTTTGCTCAACTGGATCATCGAAGGTCAGAAGCAAAGACATTGGTTAATAGAATGGGATTAAATACATAAAGGATATTTGTGATGTTTAGCATTTAATTATTGCAGGTTTGCGTCATATTCTGAGTTGCATTATTTTTATTCATTTTGAGGAATACTGAATCTGTGGGGGGGTTTTTTGTGAGTGAGATAATGCATATTCATATTTATTTTAGAACTACAGTAACATCTGATTTCTCTCAACATGGGGACAGGAGAGCTGTCAATCAATACATTGGGGGAAAAAAGTAACTTGCGTTACTTATTTGAAAAAGTAACTCAGATATTCTCTTGTAAATTAAAAAGTAATGCGTTACTTTACTAGTTACTTGAAAAAAAGTAATCTGATTACGTAACTCGCGTTACTTGTAATGCGTTACCCCCAACACTGGCTATACCTAAAATTAGACTATATTCAAGTGGGCCTACTTTCAAAATACTAAATGCATCAGAACACGCTAAACCTATTCATTTCAGTCTTAAAAAATAAAGCTATAAGTAGTATTAGCTACAATATAAAAAAAAGTATTACGGACGGCTTTCTGAGTCTATTTACTCCTTTTCCGTTTCAGTTGTATTTTTAATTTTTTTCCAAGTTTCTATTTTTCCATTTTTAAATCTGATTTAGTAGTAAAACGAACTGCGGCATTTAAAAAAAATCACCTTGTAAACTGCATTTTTTTAATTTTATTTGTTACTCCTAATTCTCATTAAAAAAAACACCTAGGAGCGAAGGAACCCACCATACATGAACACCTAGGCTCTGTGTAATCAACTGTAAGTGTTCATTTTTATCGTATTTAACACCACATCCAACCACGCGCTACTTAACCTGGCTGTTATGGATGACAGCGGCTTACCTGAGAGAAACACCGCCGCTGCGGTCCGAGCGCTCGTCTCCTGTCGTGTCGTGTCGTGTCTTTACAGAGCTGACAACCTCCAAACAGTTTGAAACCGCTCGCCTCGACACTTTCTCCTCCGTGAGTGTAACGTGGAAGCTTTTAGGTGTGTCGGCGCGCAGGAGTGGATGTGGAATAAAGCGCTGCTTTAATTCTCTTCATTTACTCTGTTCGGGCCGATGAGCCTGCGGCACATCTTCAGGAAAAACCGGTACAGGTGCTCACATGAGGGTGTGTCGACTCACTGTGCTAATTCATCTCAAACAGGTTCGATATGCGTGTAAAAACTTATTCTGTTGAATAAAAAATACCGATCAGACTACTTGAAAATAAGTCTACCCTGTTGGTTTTTGCAGAGATGGAAACTCCAGGCTTGAATCTCGAGTCGAACTTAATTAAAGCTTTTTTATTTTCGACAGACTTTTCCCCATCATAATATGCAGAGGGAATTATAAGTAAGTCATTTGTAGTTTTTTTTATTATTATTTATTTGCTTGCTCTGCAGTGTTTATAGGGCCTACAAGTAACCTGTAGTAGCCTAGGCTACAAGTAATGCTCCCTCAGAAAATCCCTCATATTCAGTCACACTTGAGAGAAAGAGAAAGCCACATATATTCCCATAGTTATGTGTCGTTGGGCCTCGGGCTGTGTTTCCAGGAATGACATCGGACAGGTTTGAGAGCGGCAGCCGCAGTCCTGTAGGGCACACACTATGAGTTTTGACATGAACAAGTAACTGACGTTTGGACTGTTTGTCCAGTTACACTTTATAGCTAATATTTTTAGTAAGTTTCAAAAGTAAGTCAGTAAGATGACATTACACCCTAACATTATATAGAGTGAATTCAGGTCATTTGGGACACATTTTGCCATTGAGATGACTGGGGGAAATGGCCTGATTATCCTGAATTAACCCTGCATGATAGGAAGGTTTAATGATAAAACGGATGTCAAATTAAATATTTCAAAATGTCAGAAAACCCAATATATAATTATTATATAAATGGCGTCTAATGTAATATATTAAGTATATATTTTTATTTTATAATTATAATTTAATTTATTTTATTAACTGATAAAATAAATATATTATCCTGTAGATGTATTAACATTTTTGTTACTTATATTTTTGGACTGGATATTGGTGGATTCTTGAGAGCTTGAGCATTTGAAGTAGCAGGGAATAAAATATTACTTATAATAGCCTAAACAGAATATCTGTTGGTGTGGACACTAATGTAGTTATCGTTCTAGGCATGAACAGGGCTTTTAGTTGTAGAATATGAGTCAAAGAGTCATTTTCTTCTCTATTCAACCACTCTTAAATAAAGATGCATTTAGTATAATATTTAGTATGCTTACTTTAAGGGGTAGTTCAGCTAAAAATGATTTACTCACCCTCATGTTGTTCCAAACCAGGATGAGTTTCTTTCTTCTGTTGAGCACAGAAGAAGGTATTCAAAAAGAATGTGCACAACAGAAGAAAGAAACTCAGATTTGGAACAACTTGAATGATTTTTGAGTGAACAGTTTGCTATGCAGCGCTGATAATGTGCTTTCCAATCAGACAGTATAAGGAAGGACCACAAGATGGCACTAAATTTTGCCATTATGCACTATTAATGCACTATATATATATTTTTTTTTAAACTTATTAAATTTGTCCTTTTGTGGCTGGGACAAAAAAATGGGACTTCAAATCATGTGGCTTATTGAGGAGATGTAACAGAATGAAATCACAAGGAATTGCAGGAATACATGACTCGTGCGATAAAACTAAAGAGTATGTGTTTGTACAGTCATCATCTTGAGTACTGGAATACATTTTTGTGTGAGAGCCAAAGCATACAGTAGATCACACTGGTGTTTCTGGCATGGTTTCTTTCTGTTTCTTTAAACCTAGTGTTTACTTCAAAGTGTCACACAAACAAGTTCTGCGTGAGTCTGAACAAAAAAACAATTCTTCGTTTTCACAATATATATTGAAAAAGTATGTTTTTAAGGTAATTTACTCAAATAAATTATGTTTAACAATAAATAAATAAATAAATGAAGGCATTGCAAAATGTTTCCCAGGTTATTTTATTCTGATCTTCACATAAAGTTGAAATCTGAATTGAAAAAAAAAAGCAAAAAACAGTAGCATAAAAATCCTTGCCGTTAAAGATAGAAATACTCACATACACTGGTGGTCAAAAGTTTGTTATAATTCATATTTGTTAATGTTTTTGAAAGAAGTCTTTATGCTCATCAAAGCTGCATTTATTTGATTTTTTTTTTTTAAACGTAAAATCAGTAATGAAAAATAATGAAGTAATGAAATAATGAAACATCTTTACAATTAAAAATTACTGTTTTCTATTTTAAGATCTTTTAAAATGTAATTTATTCCTGTGATGGTAAAGATGAATTTTTAGCAGTCTTCAGGTTCATGATCCTTCAGAAATCAGACAACACTACCATTCAAACGATTGGGATAAGAAATCCTGAATAAATTAATAATGAATCAGTTTTAGAAGTCAAATAAACAGTAATAAATACATTTTGTAGTAGTATTATTCACTATTAGTCTTAGTGGATGACATGAACTTGCCTTCCTGATTTACTGGTATCCATCTGCCCACCCACCCATTTGTTTCCTGTTACAATCATAACCCGCAAAAAGGAGGAATCATGATTATAAATGGAAACGATAAATATATCTTTTAGATTTGTCTGTGAGTAAATAGGTGTTAAACAAACCATAAGATTTATCATGATCATGAAGCATTTATCATCAGAAGGAATGCGCTGATTTATGTAGTTTGAATGTTATCTCATCATTTCACATGAAACGCTACTCATCTCTTTCCACCCTAATGCTAGTAAATCAGAATAAAAATGCAACAGTTTGCATGCTTGTATCCGGATTGACTTATTTTAAAAACCCATTATAAACTAGGCATTTGTTGCATCCAGTGGGGACATAATTACGGATTATAATGACTTATACTGTCTTGTGTTGCATTGCATCGCGCCGCGTACTCTACACTGCTCAAAACTCGCGTTTGAATCATCAGTGGCAAATCCTTAAAATGAAAACGTACTTACGGTCTGTGAGTCAGAACAGCCGGCATTGTAGTCTACTCTACCAGGATCAGGAAACAGTCCTCCATAAAATGTGCTGCACACATCTGAATATTTGGGTTGAAGTGTTCTGGAACAGTGTTGTAAATACAACTTAACAACTGATTTCTAGTCGTGTCCTCTTTTGGAAGGACAAAAAAGTAGTTTAACACGGCGGGCTAGAGTGAGGAACGGCCGGCGGGCTTGAGAACGGCGCGGCCGGCGGATTCGACGAAGCTGCGGCCGGCGGGCTTGCGGAAACCACATGTGACGACCCTGGGCTGGGCTCCGCTTCGTCCACGGTGAAAGCCGATCCGGTGATGCACAGCATGGAGTTGATGTATTTCCTCAGCGACCAGCACGGATCAGCTCTAGGCACGACGAAGCGGATATCGTCCTCTTTTGGAAGACCAAACAAAGTAGTTTCGCTTTCACAACGAAACACAGCGCCCTCACGACATGGCGGCGGCGGCAGCAACAATACTACAGCGAGAATAAAAGTTACGCCTTCTTTCTTTGCGTGAACGTTTGGGCGGTGTTATGCAAATCTTCCCACATCGTGACGTAGACATGTGGGGGTGTGTTAGAACGAGCCGTTTTAGGTAGGCGTGGTTGACTCTTAACTTTTATAAAGAATATCTCTTTGGATTTGAGACTTTAGTCTTTGCAACTTTACAGATCTTCTTTATGCACCAAGAGCTTGTAACACTTCAAAGAGAAAGGAAATTTTTAAATTGCATCATATGACCACTTTAAGGGAATTGAACCAACAACCTTCTGTTTTCCAACCCAAAACTTTGAGCGCTACTTCACACCAGAGGAGTTCAAGCTAGATATTTCCAGACTGCTTTCAGGGAAATCTGACCTAATGTCCTGTCCACGAATGACATGACAGTTGATTCACACCTACTCTCACGATAATAAATAGCAGCCCAGATTTCTCAGCTTGCATTACATTAGAGTGGACACACAGTATTACCGACTGAAAACTCTTTGAGTGCATTCATCTTCTAATCCATCAATGGCTCTTCAGCTCATCGGTTATATTCTGTCCATTACTGGATTATGTGGCCTTATTATAGGCACATTTACAAATGAATGGAAAATACTTGGATATGACAACGACAAGACCGTGATTCTGGACAAATACAAAGGACTGTGGATGGAGTGCTCAGTAGACAGTTCGTCTATTGTGCACTGCACAAGTTACAATTCTCTCCTTCATCAAACCTGTGAGTATCTGTGCAGTGGTTTATGGATCCATCTGTCGTCTGACTTCTGTTCTAATCGCTGCTGTGTGTTGTTGCAGATGAAATCCAGGTGGGCCGAGTAGTAATGATCATCAGCATCATCTTTTCAAGCTTTGCAGCGCTGGTGGCCATTTCTGGTCTCAAGTGCACAAGATGTATAGAAGAGAACGAGAAGTTGAAGGATAGAGCTGCCTTCTTAGGGGGGATCCTTTCTGTGTGTGGTGGTGAGCTCAACACAAATTTAAAAAACCACAAATAAACTGGAGCCAGAAACCGGAGTGAAACCGAATTTGTATAGAAGTGATTTTATACAGTATTTGTTGTATTTCTAGGTTTTTACTTAAAGTTAAACTAATATAATATTTCTTTGGAAACAATTTACATGCATTGATGATTAGAAAGTTTAAAGGAACAGTATTTATTTTATACGTATTTTTTTACAGCAAAGACATTTATAATGTTACAAAAGATCTTCTTTTCAAATTAATTATTTTGATCTTTCTATTTATCAAAGGAGAATAAAAATACACATACAGTACAGTTCAAAAGTTTTTTCTTTCTTTTCAAGGATGCTGGATAAAAGACATGGATAAAGACATTTATAATGTTACAAAAATGTATTTAAATAAATTCTTTTGAACTTTCTATTAAAATATCTCTATCAAAGGTTAATAAAAATACTGGATATTTTACATGTAAACTTTTTATTAGAAATTAATACTTTTCTTCAGCAAGGATCCATTAAATTGCCAAAAGTGACAGTAAAGACATTTTGTAATGTTACAAAAGATTTCTATTTCAAATAAATCATTTTGAACATTCTATTCCTAAAAAATGTAACTATAAAAATGTTTCTATAAAAATTACTGTTTTCAACATTGATAATAATAGAAGTAGTCATTATTAATAATTTCTTGAGCAGCATATTAGAATGATTTCTAAAGGATCATGTGACACTGAAGACTGGAGTAATGATGCTGAAAATTTACCTTTTTCATCACAGAAATAAATTACATTTAAAAATATATTCAAATAGAAAACTGTTATTTTAAATTGTAATAATATTTCACAATATTATGTTTTACTGTGGTTTTAACAGTAACTAGTGTAAGTTTATATTCCTGTGAGATAACATAAAAACGGGTTACAATTGTCTTTGATCTCTTCTACAATTAGAATTCAGCCGTATGAATATTTGCGTTCTTCTTTCTATCACCAGGTCTGTTTGCATTGGGCATAACCAGCTGGTTTATATATGGAATTGTAGATGATTTCTTTCAGAATGACAGAAAGACGGAGAGGTAGGTGTTGTTCTGTTTCATATTATTTCTCGTTGGAGCATCATGCCTTTAGGAATCTAAAATGTTGACGTTCAAGACTGACTACCTGTGCTGGGTCTTTGTAGGTATGTGGTCGGCAGATCTCTGATTGGTGCATTTGTTGCATCTGTGCTATGTTTATTCGGAGGCATTCTCTTATGCGCCTCCAGCGTGACGCATCTACAATCCAACAAAATTCTCAGCAAGCATCCGGTCTCCATGGATCCTGGAAAAGACTATGTTTAATGATCCTGAGACCACCTGAATACCTAAAAATGCTGTGTATTTGCATATATTATTCTTACATTTACTAACTCACATCAACGTGTTGGTATGATTTAATAGCTTCTGGTGTATGTTTAGATGTGTGGCACGGGTGCCACACTGAACTTAGACCTGTGAATCAATTTAGCTGCTAAAAAGGAGAAGGCTGGGATTGCTTAACTAACAGTTCTGCGTTGACCACAGAGGAAGGTGGCGTTATGTCCCAGTAATAGTGTTACAGTAGTAGGCCTAATTGTGGGGATGTTTATAATATTTTAAGGTATTTTTTAAAGACGAAGAAGATTCTAAGCTTGTAAGACAGCTTCAGCATTTCATGCTTGTTTGTTTGTTTTATAATTAAATAATTTCAGTATTTAACTTTTTTTGTATTAAAAATCTAAATCAGTAACCTAGTATGTCTCTCTTGTCACTGCGTGATGCTTTCTTGTTGGTTTCACATCAAACGCTGGTTTCAATGGGTTATTGGCACCATCTTGCGACTCAAATATTTACTATGACTTATTATCATGTCATTTTAATATTCGTGGTATTAAATGTTGAGGATAAAACTGTTAGATGTCTTCAAGCTCAAGAGTATCAAGGGAGGGGGCTCTGTGATCTTATATCAACTGACAAACGGTAAAATATAACAAGTTGAGAGAGCTTGAATTAGTAACAAAAATATAGCCATCTTGTTGAAATGTAAGGATAGTCCACTGATTAGGGCCCTATGAAGTTCATGTTATTTAAAATAAAAATAAAAAATTTAGGTGGGGTTAGATGTTCCCAAATTCTGCTTTAATTACATTTTAATAATCACAACTGGAAAAAAAAAACAATAGGACCCTATGAAATATTTAGTCAATTCTGTGTTATGTACTTAAATTTTTCTGGTAATCAAATGATGACATGAAACATTAATTAATTTTTTTAATCAAACGAAAATGTATTTGGCAAACACAGTGCTTGGTTTAGGCTACTGCTAAAATAAAACATGGAGGGAAATTTGTGTGATTATTCCTTAAAAATAACGTTTTTAATTAAATTTGTATTATTACTATTATTATTAGGAGTAGTAGTAGTAAGTACATTTTACTGTACAACAGTAATATATTTCTGTCACAATTTCTTCAAGTTAAACTTTTATTTTGACGGGTTACCGTGAAGAGTTTTGTTTGGGACATGACCATTTTGGGTCAAATGCTCATCAAGTGACTCTCAGGGAGCAGTTTTGGGGGATGTTGTTGATGTAATATGTCCTCATTTAGTGAGATGGCAGACGCTGAAAACACCGGGCTTCATATTTAAATAGTATTTTTGCAATTCAGTATTCACAGACAGTATTTGTGATTCAGTATCTCTATATTCAGTATGCTTACGCCAACGTGACGGGGTTGTGAAAAGTAGAGGCGAATTTAATTTGGCGGCTAATCAGGCAGAAATTCTATATTGTCGCTTACACAATACATTTAGAACAAAATATTTTTTGTGTGTTTAATGATTTTGATTATTTATTTTCTGTGTTGCATTGGACTATTTTTCTTAGCGGAAGCTTTAGCACCTGAATTACCCCTTGCATGTAGGCCTAGCCTACTCGTTTAAAATGTTTTTAATCTAACGATAGCATCGGATTGGTGTTGTAATGGTTGGTATAAACGTATATTGAACATTGTGGATTTTCAGGAGAGCTGATTTCTATCCTCTAGAGGGAGACGTTGAATCGGCGACGAGAGGTCTTCGCTTTCGAAGGCGTTGTGAGGATCTCACTAGAAAGTTCTGTGTCTGTAATAGAAACAAGACTTTAAGTTTGTGTTTTAAACGTACTTTTTATGTTCTAAATCAATATGTCGCTGTTCAATGAATAAGAAGTCAGACAGCTGCGGTCGTCATCATGGTAAACATTGTTATTTCCTTCTTGTGTGGGCTGTAGGGGTCTAGGGGAGGAGTCAGCGCAGAATGGATGGGGGGACGGGGGTCATCATTGCTGAAATGTCACCAGTAATGGGTCATTCATCATGAGTGACAACGACACTGCGTTTAAGCTTAGAACGGTAGTTAAGCCGTCACTTTCATTAGCCTGTTTCTTCTGTGAGATCCCACACTAGACTCAGCGGGACTGTGTTTATTCTTCACTCCCAGAGCGCATTATTTTGCGCACCATTGCTTGTGCAGCTTCAGAAGATGGATGTTAACTCCAAAATCTACGGCTTATTGACATGTTTCCTCCAGTCACTTCTACTGTCATCGACCACCCTGGAACCGTTCGATCTGCTTTACGATAACGGAGTGGAGGCGTTTTATAAAGGAGATTATGGCAATGTAGTGCGGTGCATGGAGAGCGCGCTGAAGAGTTTCTCTGAAGTGCGCCAGACCAGAATCAGATGCAGGCTGAAATGCAGTGACCAGCATCGCTTTGACAGCTTTCGGACTGATAAGATTTTTGAAGTGATTCTCTATAGGGCGCATTGTATAAATCAATGCACCGAGGGAAAAATTGGAGCCGGATCCATGCATAAAGTTAGTGAGGATGTCATTCAAGATTTCAATAGAAGAATTCCTTATAACTACCTGCAGCTTGCCTACAGAAAAGTGAGTATACGTTTAATAACCGCGACAGAGCAAGATTCCGTTTAAAAGCACAGCGAGGTGCCTACAGAAGCAGTATTTTGAGCGTCTTTTTTTATATATATATATCTGTTCGAATTTAACTTTGTGCGTTCGAATGAAAACTGTTGAAAGACGCATCGAATCGAACGTTTGGAATCAAACATTTTCTGGAATTTGTGTTTTATTATGTCATATATGTTCAAAGCGAACATTTTTTGGTTGACGTTGTGCATGTTCAGGTCATTCAACCCGAATATGTTTACGCGTTCATTTATCTTTGAAGGTTCGAATCAAACTTTTCTGCGTATTATGTATGTTTGAAAGTTCAAATGAAACCTTTTTGGTCATAAGCGCCTGTGCTGGCCAGTTGTCTGTAGGCGGCTCACTAACTTTTGTGACCGCCTTAGTTTTCTGTCAGTCTCCCTCGTAAATAAATGGGAATTGAAATGTATTTTGTGGTACGACATGCTCGTTACGCAATCCTGAGAGCTACTGTAGCCTGCTACGAGGATGGGATGGGGCCGAGGAAAACTCTCGAATGTTTGTGTGTGTCTGCACGTCTCATAACGTCAAATGATTCGCATTCATTGTAATCCTCCCCAAACTTTGTTACAAGTGGCTCACGGGTTAAAGTGTGCGATGCAGAACACAGTTTGGACTATTAAAGCCCTTAGCCTAAACCAATAAATCAAGGATATTCTACAAAACAACAAAAAGATTATGGAAATGTCTTTAACCAATGAAGTAAATATTTTAGGTTTGCAGATTTGTAGATGTATGAACATAATAGTTCAGTTTTTTCCCACTTGGTATTTAATTATTTATGCTTTTTTCCTTTCTTTTCTTTTTTTGTGTGGATACTATCATCACCTTAGTACATTTTGTGAGGTATTTAGATTTTTAACAGGTTGTCAGGATCATATTGCAAATCCAGAGCTTTGACGTATTAAAGGAATAGTTCATCCTAAAATGAGAATTTGCTGAAAATGTACTCACTCTCTGGCTCAAGATGTAGATTAGTTTTTTTTTCTTCATCCAAGCAGATTGGAGAAATGTTGCATTACATCAATTGCTCATCAATGGATCCTTTGCAGTGAATGGGTGCCGTCAGAATGAGAGTCCAAACAGCTGATAAAAACATCACAATAATCCACAAGTAATCCACACCACTTCAGTCCATCAGTTAACGCCCTGAGCAGTAAAAAGCTGCGTGTTCGTAATAAACAGATCCATCATTAAAGCATTTTAACTTGAAATCTTTGCTTCTGGCTAAAATACGTAATCCATCATAATGCTTTCTCCAGTAAAAAAAAAAAAGAGTCCAATATATTTGTTTAGAACTGGTTTTGCTCATGAACAGATCCTGATATGTGCATATTTTTTTCCTGATTCAGATGAGACAACTTTTTCACTGGTAAAAAGCAATATTATGGATAGAGGACTTGTTTGAAGTAAAAAAAAAAAAAGGTATTAATGGGGGCACAAGTAATCCACACCACTTCAGTCCATCAGTTAACGCCCTGAGCAGTAAAAAGCTGCGTGTTCGTAATAAACAGATCCATCATTAAAGCATTTTAACTTGAAATCTTTGCTTCTGGCTAAAATACGTAATCCATCATAATGCTTTCTCCAGTAAAAAAAAAAAAGAGTCCAATATATTTGTTTAGAACTGGTTTTGCTCATGAACAGATCCTGATATGTGATGAGACAACTTTTTCACTGGTAAAAAGCAATATTATGGATAGAGGACTTGTTTGAAGTAAAAAAAAAAAGGTATTAATGGTGGATTTGTGTCTTACAAACACAGCTTTTCACTTCACAATATGTTAATTTAATGGACTGGAGTGGTGTGGATTATTGTGGTTTTTATCAGCTGTTTGGACTCTCATTCTGACGGCACCCATTCACTGCAGAGGATCCACTGGTGAGCAAGTGATGCAATGCTAAATTTCTCCAAATCTGTTCCAATGAAGAAACAAACTCATCTACATGTGTGATGGCCTGAGGGTAAATTTTCAGCAAATTTTCAATTTTGGGTGAACTACAGTATTCCTTTAATATTTTGAATACCAACAGGCAGAATAGGCTCACACAGACGAAGGAATACAGGCAGCCATTATAGACGACTCTTCTGGAGTGTGTTTTGTATGTCGTAACAGTCTTAAAATCTAACTTAAAATCCTAAAATGATTGAGATATTGAAAACAGTGCTTGGACCGCAGTCCAGACAGATGGGAACAGAGCGTGACATTCTGAGAGCAGCGGTCTGTGCGAGCCAAATCAGACTCGTGCCTTTGCCCAGGGACAGAAAGTGATTAATAGAGAGAAATGCAGTAGTTTAGACTTCAGTAGATGAAGTCGGCACATTTCTACTGATGACCAGGCCGAGAGATCAGACACATCCTGTCAGCGCCCCTGCTCGGTGAGAGATAAAGAGATGTCTATGTGTATATATATGGGGTGATATTTGTGAAAATATATAACATTCCACCGCTCTTTGATATTTTAACCATACAGCCCTCTTTCCTATCATATTACTGGCATAATGAGGCTTTTTACGGCCTGGACGAAGGGGCCACAGGTGCCAACTGTTACTTCATTGACAAGTCTGTGTGTTCGTGTTCCTGGGTCAGTCAGCATTTATCTAGGCAAATATTTTGTTTTCCTCTTAAAGTGTGTTTGCTGTTCTGAAAGGAAAGGCAGCAGCTTGTTTTGGGTAATGAAAGGGGGAGTTTTGTGCCAGCATTCTTGCCCCCCTGTTGCTCTGTCATTGGTTAGTTCCTTTCGCATCAAAAGGAGCAATTAGAGAAGCATCAAAGCTCAGCAAAAATGCCAGTTCTCGCATTGTAGACAGATCTGTCATGTGTAAAGCGATTGGGACTTCACTTTAATTGTGAACTAGGACAGACTGCAGAGAAATGGTTTTCTGCACCACGTTTCATTGTACGCTGTTGCCGCAAAATCATATTTTATTGGAGTTATGAATGCGAGTTTGCAGTCTGAATTGAATTTGGTATGATACAAAAGCACGTCTTGCTGTTGAATTGTTGAAAGGTGTGTAGTCTGATTAAAGCACAAACAAATATTTTCTTTACTCTTTCAAAAATCTGTCAAAATCACCTTAAGTTACCGGTTTGAATCCGTCTGATGAATCTTTCACTGAATTAATCTGAATCAGTAACAGTGGTTAGTGAATCATCTTATTCAGTTACCAGACTTTTTTTTCAGTGTTGTCTGTCTCAAAATAGATTATTTTACTAAAAGGGGTCATATGATGTTGCTAAAAAAACATTGTTACATTAACATTATTATAATGAAATGTGTTTATGCAGTTTAAGGTAAAAAAAAACACATTATTTTCCACATACTGTACATTATTGTTTCTCCTCTATGCCCCAACTTTCTGAAACGCGTCGATTTTTACAAAGCCCATCGGTCTGAAAAGTGAGGTGTGCTCTGATTGGCCAGTTATCCAGTGCGTTGTGATTGGCCGAATACCTCAAGGGTGTGACAGAAATGTTATGTCCCTTAACATACTATGATGCTGTGTCTCCCGGCACGACGAGACAAAACCAATAAAACCCATTATAAACGAGGCATTTGTTGCATCCAGTGGGGACATAATTACTGATTATTATGACTTGTACTGTGTTTTTACGCGTTGCGTTGCGTATTGCGCCGCGTAAACATAAAACCATGTCTGCATTTGTGATCGGAGAAAGGACAAACAACAAGCGCTACTCTACACTGCTCAAACTCGTGTTTGAATCATCAGTGGCAAATTCTTTAAATATTAAAAAATCTTACTTACAGGCTGTGAGTCAGAAGTGCCAGACTGTCCTTGCAAAGTTGGAACTGCCCCACTTTATAGAAACAGCCTTTGAGCCACAGACCCATTGAAGGCTACTCTGCAGGTTCAGGAAACAGTCCTCCATAAAATGCTAATAAAGTGAGGAACGGCCGGCGGGCTTGAGAACGGCGCGGCTGGTGGATTCGACAAAGGAGTGGCCGGCGGGCTTGCAGCAACCACATGTGTCGACCCCAGGCTGGACTCTGCTTCGTCCACGGTGAAAGCCGATCCGGCGATCCACAGCGCGAAGTTGATGTATTTCCTCAGCGACCAGCACGGATCAGCTCTAGGCATGACGAAGCCGATATCGTCCTCTTTTGGAAGACCAAACAAAGTAGTTTCGCTTTCACAATGAAACACAAAGCGTCTTCACGACATGGCGGCAGCAACAATACTACAGCGAGAATAAAAGTTACGCCTTCTTTCTTTGTGTGAACATTTGAGCGGTGTTATGCAAATCTTCCCACACAGTGACATAGACATGTGGGGGTGTGTTTAAACGAGGCGTTTTAGGAGGGCATGGACAAGTCTTAACTTTTATAAAAAATATCTCTTTGGATTTGAGACTTTAGTCTAGACAAATTCTTGAGAAATCCTAAAATCCCAAATATATATTGGTTTGCATATAACTCTTCATGTGTATGTTAATCTATAAGAGTTTGGGCTGTTTAATATTAGGATTTTGTCAAAAATCCACCACCGTGGCCCTGCAACATCAAGCCCCGCCCCGCCCCCCAGCACCCCCCAGATAAAATATGTTCTGACGGCTGTGTAAAGTTAGAATGGAGGCTTGCCTCCCTTCGGTCCATAGACTTTCTACAAAGACCCTAATGCGTGCCGTGACTTTTCTGGAGGCTCACTGAGAAGAATGTGGGAAAGTCACGTGAGAGGAGGCAATGCCTCCGTCGCGCTATAATTGGATATGATCGGTTATGATTGGATGTGATTGGTTTGTGTGATAAATCCCGCCTCTTGTTTTCGTGCAAGCTCTCGGCCTGAATGAAGAAAAGGATGGCGTTATTGACTAATTATAAAGTAAGTAAACAACTCTCTTGCTTAGATATCACTGCATTGTGTTACATCAAAATAAAATATGAAATTACTTGAAAACGTGATGACTGTCAGTTTTTAGTGAGCATTCAGCTTGATGAAATGAAAGATGTATCTTCGTGCCTGTGACAAAGTTTACAGGGCTTTTATGACGATGACCTGAAAATAAGTTAACTATTAAAAAGAACAGCTGAACATCAGTTCACAAATAAAGAACGGAGTGTCTATTTACAAGTGCAAATAGCCTGCCTTGTTGGCAGAGGCTATTTACACTAACTCCGCCCATCAACGTGTGATTACATAGCATTACAAAAGACTATCATCTAATAACAGCTCCAGTGGCGTAGATGGTAAAGTATGTGTTGAAGTCGTTTTTGACGCGATCGACCGGAGTTCAAATCGCATTTTGTCTGCTGCAATATAACAAAGAGTGAAAAATTTAAGGGGGTCTGAATACTTTCCGTACCCACTGTATATATATACAGCGTATATAACTGCCTCCTCATTTTAAAACACCACCGCACGCCACTGTAATCTTTATATTGAGCTATATCTAACTGTTAAAAAAAGACTTTTAAAAAAAGTAGACCTGATAAATTTGTAATTAAAGGAATAGTCTTTTTTTTATCATTTGGTGTATCTCTAAAATGATATCTTATTTTAATACTCAGAAGTTTAGTGTCCCAACTGTGACCTCAATGTCGCTGTTATTGTCTTTCATTCTTTTCAGAACCTCAAAAAGCCCAACCCATTTCTATTGTAATACCACAGATGCAAGAACAGATAACATCATGGAAAAACCCTTTGAATTGCACTGTCAGCATCGTATCACACTCTTTCCACCATTATTTTCTTCATCGTCAACCCTGCACCAATGTAATGTGGTTGATAAGATATCCAGTTGTAGTTTATAATAGCTCTTCATCATATATGTTTTCCTTTTAATAAGCTAATCGACTACCCAAGCGCTATGCAAGCACTTGAATACTAAGCAAACGGTGCACCTGTGTTGCTTGAAAATAGTGTGTGTGAGTGTGTCAGGTTTCTCCATCCGCTCGGTGGGGTTTGGTTCATGCCCATCAGCACGCTCAGCCAGACTGCATGGCACTTCCTCAGCCAAACATTTTCTGCATGACCGACTCTAAGTGGACAACAGTGCAGCAGGAATGTGTGGGCATGTTGCCTTATTTCATTGCACAACAAGTGGCCCAGTCTGGGATTACGATGAAGAAAACACGACCACTGGATTGTGTGCACTTCCAAGAGTCTGCAAATTCTGCAAGATCGAGCTACTTCATCGAGCAGATGCGTATCTCACGGGGGGCTTTGTTTTCCAGATCACAGGCCAGGATTTTGTGCTAGACGGAGAGTGGAGATAAACAACGGGTCTTTGGTTAGATAGCAACTTCAGCTCGCATCTTGATTTACGTCGCATATTCCACTTTCAGTCCCTTATAGGTGGATCTTTGATTTAGTCCCTTGTAAAACTGCGTCAGATATAATGCGACTCCGTAAAGATTACTTTCGGTAAAGGAGTCCTGCGGGGTCACAGGAAAGGCCTAGAGCTGTTGGGCAAAACCTATGAATGAAAAGACTCTTTGGCAAAGTCTGAGAAAGAGTGGAAAACGGGATGCGGCAGCCAAGCAAACATCTGTTTGCTCTGACAAACGGCTGTCTGCAGTCTGGAACAGTGTTCCTCCATCACACTTGGCTTTTCTCGTGCTTATTTTGAATTAAAGTATGGCTTCCTTCTGTAGAGTCTATGAAGAACAGTGTTTAGTATTACAAATGCTTATCAAAAATTTGAAGACAGCTGGTTCTCTGACAGCAAAATCGTCAGAGTGTGGTAAAAGGTTGTCTTGAAACTCCAGAGGGCCCCATAGTGGTTTCAGTATGTGTCAAATCATATTTAGTGCAAACATTATGTTTGTAGCCTTTGCTGTAAACTTGATCTTTTGCAGTGCACCTCTGCTTGCATAGAGAAGTGACAGGAAATCCATCAAAACAATAGCTCTGCGTGTGGCGCACATGTGTCAGCTAAGGAAATCATTTCTATTTTGGTCATATGAGATCATGTCCAGTTTTAACCCTCTTAAACTTTCATGTAGTGTCTGGCAGATAGAATGAATTAAAGGAATAGTTCACCTGAAAATTAAAATTCATTCCTCACTGTGTGACTAGGGTTGGGTATCGATTGGGTTTTTTACGATACCGGTGCCAAAACGATACTTTTAAAACGGTACCGGTGCCTGAACCGATACTTAAAAAAAACTAAAAAAAGAGCCACAAAAAAGAACATGGATAACATTAAAGAACATTACAAATATTTTAAACAAATATACTTAGCATTCACATGCTCCTCGGATGCTCTCATTTCCCGAGTTGTGCTTCCCTTACTCTAAGGCTAATAAATGTATTTCACGATCTGGGTCATTATTTAATAAAAAACTATATTTAATTCAAAACCACACTGTTTCTACTGTATCTCTGTCAATCACTCTAATATTTAGTGAAAATGAGTGAATTGGCAGAGTGCTGTCTGTCACTGTCTTTAATCAGTTATGCGAATGACTGTGTGGTATGCCACATGCACTGTAATATGTTTTATATTAAATATTACATTTTCAAATGAAAATAGCAGCATGATCGTTTTATAAAGTATGCGTTCATATGTGTAAAGGGCTAGATTTTCGCTGGAGGAAACAGCTGTGGTGTGATGAGGTGTCAGCGAAAACTTTACAGTAGATGGGAAACCGATTGCTCCCCCATGATATTTTGTAAACTGTATTTATGACAAAGAACTGCACAGATACAGATATTATAACAATCTATCGATAAACGCACACCTTGTTGTGTCCTCTGTTTCTGTTTGAGTCCGCTCGTGCTGCACCGCCGCGGCCTGCGGATGGAAGAGCACGCTGAAAGACAGAGAGGAGACGAAGTCTGCCAGTGGTGTGATGAGGTGTCAGCGAAAACTTTACAGTAGATGGGAAACCGATTGCTCCCCCATGATATTTTGTAAACTGTATTTATGACAAAGAACTGCACAGATACAGATATTATAACAATCTATCGATAAACGCACACCTTGTTGTGTCTTCTGTTTCTGTTTGAGTCCGCTCGTGCTGCACCGCCGCGGCCTGCGGATGGAAGAGCATGCTGAAAGACAGAGAGGAGACGAAGTCTGCCGCCGTTTTCAAATGAAATTTAAAGTGGACTGACTCTGAGGCGATCACGAATTTGTGTACAGTTTATGGAGCTAATCGCTATAGCCCCGCTAAAAATGGCCTAGCGATGCCCAAGCTTCTTACGTCCATTTCGGAGAAGAACCAGGACAAATATTTCAATCGATCGCTCAGGCATTTAAGTGGCACCGAAATCTGCTTTCTGATTCGGTTCTAGTACATACTGGTTACATAGGTGCCATATTGGCACCGGGTTTCGGTACCCAACCCTATGTGTGACTTACTTTCTTAGGAAGCAAAAGATGTTTTGCAGGATGTTCATGCTGCTCTTTTCCATACAGCTAAAACATATTGACACCACCCGCTGCACTTATTATGTTATATTTTTAATAACTGTAACTGTATTTGCAGATAATGTAATATTAATGAAATAAAAGGCCACTTAATTGCACTTAAGGAGTATACACTTTCATGACTATGTATCTTAACACATTTTTAAGAAGTGCACTTATTTTGATTTTTTCAATATTACATTTTAAAGTTAAATCTTAGTTAATCTTAAATTACATATAAATACATACTTAAGTCTCACTATTTCTCACACAAAGCTATTGTTTGGCTTTAGAAGACTTGGAATATAGCACAGAAGTCATGTGGACTATTTTCTTGACGTTTGAAAGGAGCAGCGTGAACATTCTGCAAAAAATCTCCTTTTTGCGTTCCACGAAAGGATTTTTTTTTTTGCCCATTGATACCCATGATAATAGGTTTTATCTGCACTAAAAATGTCATGGCAAGTAAAGCATGCATTATTTACATGTGTCTTTTTATTACATGCAATAATTCAACATAACCTCACACACCATGTCTACAGCAATGAAAAAAAAATGTAATCTACTACACAAGTTTAAAACTTTTTTTTCTTAAGATGCTCATTCCTTAATTTCTCTCATCTCACCTACATCACTTCTTCATTGCCTCTTTCATAAATGACAAGCATAAGTTGGCTTTATTTTCCAAGACCCTGCGATGACCTGGAACAAACTCCACTACATGTCTGCATCTGTTTGTAATAGTACACCTCCACAGTAAATCACTGCTCACATTGGTGTCAACAAGTACCTGCTAGTGTGGTGTTGCAAGGGGATGTAGAGCACTGTTGGAAGGGGGGTTGGATGTCAGGAGCACATGTGAACATGGAAAAACGATCAGTCATGTTGTTTTTTGGACATAAACTGACTCCTGTTCAAGTCATTGCACAGTTTATTTGGCAGATGATGAGATTTTTGCTCATTTTATTGACACATATGTTATTTGCTTGTGCAGTAATTCACTGGAAACAGTTTGTTTGAAGTTCTTCAGTTGGTTTAAATGTGCATAACCTTTCTTCCATTTTAGTGCTTAAGTTTAAGACAATTGCTCACTCAGTATGAATTCAGGATCTTTAGACAGCTGTATGGGGAGGCCTGATTTCAGTCTCAACTTGATCTCAAATGGTGAATGGGGTAAAATCCACTGTTCCATTGTTGGCGAATGCTTACACTGGAGAGATGATTGGCCCTCTAATCACTTTGCCCTGCACTTTCACTCTCTCAGGTATTTAATCTGTGGGATTTGACAAAAAGCTGAGGAGGCCTCATGTTCGCTACATAAGTAAACCTTACTAGTCTGTCCAGCGTTGGAACGTGTCGGAAATACTTTCCTGGAAAGTTGGACATGTGAGCATCCATAAGAGAGGCATAACTTTATTAACTTTGCTTATTGGGGGGAGGAAAAAGAAAACATACACAGGAAATTATGTCATAGAGAGGACCCCTGCAGACCTTCATGACTGAATGTGAAGATCAGTAAATCCCTTAAAATATTAGATAATTTGACCTTTTTTATGAAAAGACAAAGTTAGTTCAGGTTGTAAAATATTATGTGGCTCAGTACTTAAAGTAATGATATTTCTAAATTAATAATTCATGGTGTTTAAAAAAAGTTTTATATTGACAGACACATATATTTTTAAAAGCCTTTTTTGAGAACAATGATTAAGCTATGTACACACATTTATGTATTTAAGATGTAAGAAAAATTTTATTACTTTTTGCTTGATTTGTGACATTTCTAGAGCCTTTAAATGTAAACTGTTATTGAAAATGGTATAAATGTATATATGTATATATATATATATGTGACCCTGGAGCACAAAACCAGTCTTAAGTCATTTGGGTATATTTGTAGCAATAGCCAAAAATACATTGTATGGGTCAGAATTATTGATTTTTCTTTTATGCCAAAAATCATTAGGATATTAAGTAAAGATCATGTTCCATGAAGATATTTTGTAAATTTCCTACTGTAAATATAATAAAACTTAATTTTTGTTTAGTAATATGATTGCTAAGAACTTCATTTGGACAACTTTAAAGTCGATTTTCTCAATATTTAGATTTTTTTGCACCCTCAGATTCCAGATTTTCAAATCGCTGTATCTCGGCCAAATATTGTCCTATCCTAACAAACCATACATCAATGGAAATCTTGTTTATTCAGCTTTTATTTGATGTACAAAGCCTACTGTATCATATTTGATACACAAATTTCTAAGACCTTTAAATTATTTTATTTAATATTATATTATTAAAATATATTATATTATATTATTTATTTATTTATATTATTTATTTATTTTTTGCAGAGTCTGAGTGCAATAGTCTCACTGTATCGTACTATATGAGCCATAAAAACCATAAAAGACACTTTTGGATTATTATTTTTTTTTATTGATTTATTTTTATTTTAAATATTTTGTCGAAAAGTTCAAGAAGCTGTTCCATTTTTCCATTTGTCTTTCATAAGTCAGGCTTTACAGCCTAAGATTTTGCACAGAACTTTTAAACTGGTCGTGAAGTATCCGTCACCCTCGGCTTATCACCATGGCAAAATGTACAGGTGCATCTCAATAAATCAGAATGTCGTGGAAAAGTTCATTTATTTCAGTAATTCAACTCAAATTATGAAACTCGTGTATTAAATAAATTCTATGCACACAGACTGAAGTAGTTTAAGTCTTTGGTTCTTTTAATTGTGATGATTTTGGCTCACATTTCATAAAAACCCACCAATACACTATCTCAACAAATTATACAAAGCCTTCTGTATCATATTTGATACACAAATTTCTAAGACCTTTAAATTATTTTATTTAATATTATATTATTAAAATATATTATATTATATTATTTATTTATTTATATTATTTATTTATTTTTTGCAGAGTCTGAGTGCAATAGTCTCACTGTATCGTACTATATGAGCCATAAAAACCATAAAAGACACTTTTGGATTATTTTTTTTTATTATTGATTTATTTTTATTTTAAATATTTTGTCGAAAAGTTCAAGAAGCTGTTCCATTTTTCCATTTGTCTTTCATAAGTCAGGCTTTACAGCCTAAGATTTTGCACAGAACTTTTAAACTGGTCGTGAAGTATCCGTCACCCTCGGCTTATCACCATGGCAAAATGTACAGGTTGGCACCTGCCCACACTGCCAAAAGCACCAAAAGTTGGTTAAATGACCATGGTGTTGGTGTGCTTGACTGGCCAGCAAACTCACCAGACCTGAACCCCATAGAGAATCTATAGGGTATTTTCAAGCAGATGACCTGAAGGCCGCTATCAAAGCAACCTGAGCTTCCATTACACCGGAGCAGTGCCACAGGCTGATTGTCTCCATGCCACGCCACACTGATGCAGTAATTCATGCAAAAGGAGGCCCAACCAAGTATCGAGTACATGTACAGTAAATGAACATACTTTCCAGAAGGCCAACAATTCACTAAAAATGTTTTTTTTTTATTGGTCTTATGAAGTATTCTAATTTGTTGAGATAGTGAATTGGTGGGTTTTTGTGAAATGTGAGCCAAAATCATCACAATTAAAAGAACCAAAGACTTAAACTACTTCAGTCTGTGTGCATTGAATTTATTTAATACATGAGTTTCACAATTTGAGTTGAATTACTGAAATAAAATGAAGTTTTCCATGACATTCTAATTTATTGAGATGCACCTGTATGCTTTTAATGAATATAATGAATGTATGAATATATCCACACAAAACAAATGACCCCCCCAAATAAAAACACAGTAGTTTAATGAGGCTAATCAACGTACATAATGATTTAATGATTATAAAATAATTATTTCTGCCATAATTATTATAAACCGCCATTTTACAGAAATAGTGTTTATAGAATTACGTTGAAGTGGAGAAATATTGGTAATTCTGACCTCGCGCTTATAGTTTTGATTAGAATACATCACATCCGGTCGGGCGGTTGCATACGGTCTAGCCGCAGAAGTTCAAATATTTTAACGCATTCGAAGCTCAAATCGGATCTGAATTTTCCGCATACGCATATGATCGGAACTCCACGCAGCTCCCGAACTACTCTCCATTGGAAATCAATGACTTCCAGTCTGTCGCTTGTCGTTTGTCGGAGATAGTGGAAAGGCGGCTTTAGTTGTACTATTGTAGACAAATATAATTTAATAGAACCTGTCTAGTTTTTTGGTTGTCTTTGTGTAGTGTAAGCATGCCGAGATATGTGCAGAGTACATGTGAAAAGCATCGAGGGTTTGGTATAATTTAACAAATGAAAGTGCAGTCCTACACTTGTGGTAGACCAACTTTAAACACAGACAGTGTGTAGTCTCAGCATGTCTGCTGAGATGATGTGAAGACTCAGGCTCGTGTGACTCATGTGTATAATTGCTGGAAGCCACATTCTGGCCTGCTGGTTCAGTAGTCTTAGAAACAGGGCTTCCATTCATACAGTAGATCCTGTGACGTCGACAACTAAACCGTGGAAACTGAAGTAAGTGTTATTCATGAACTTTGGAAGCTAAGGTCCTGTCCGATGTTACCTTATTAACTGCCCTAAAGACTTGAATTCTTGTGTCATTTGCTTTTCCAGGCCTTAATATTGAAAAGTAAATTCGGTATTTGCATCTTGTTCATTTTCTTGTACGTTCTTGTCATAGGCGTGCTCAACATCGCTTTAATCATTGCTTTCCTCAACTCTTGACATGAACATGTTTCCCAACTGAAATTTCCAAATATTTCCACCAATAATTTCTCAGCTTGGAGGTCACACCTCTCAACCATAATTACTCAATTTGTTTTTTTGCGACTTTTGTGGAATCATCAGATCACCTTAGTAAATTGCAGAGAGGGATTTTCCTACACTTGTTGACTTTTGAAGTCACTTGTTCGAGCTTGAATTGTGTGCCATAAACTAATGGAAAAGTTTTTTTTTTACTTAACTATTCTCTTGGCTACTCTTGAGTGCTCTTCAATGTTAAATCATCACACAGAGAAACTCCATAGGGACTTTTTAACAAGGCACAGTATTGAGATGCAGGTTAAACCTGCAACTTTTGTTCCATTAAAGCATATTTTATCTGTGCTGTCACTGCAATAGTAACCGCAGGCACTTCATCAAAACATCAACACAATGATCATCTAGCTACAGACCTCTGAACATTAGATGTGTAAATACATTACTGTAAACACAATCTTTGCTTGTTTGGACAAATGGAGGGACTAGTCAAAGTTAATGCACAGATGTAGTTGCAGCTGCGGTCGAACTTGTTTTAAACCTGGAACATTTATTTTACGATGAATCGTTCCCTCACTTACTTAAGTCATTTGTTCTCATTTAAGAATAAAGAAAGAATAATGAGTTAATCTTTAATGTCAAAGGAAATCGCTGATACCGTGTCAGATTCTGGAACCTAATGGTTACGATGATTAATGAGACCCATGCAACATGTTGAAAAAGCAGAAAGCATTGTTTTTAAGGCTGTTTTTGATTTGCAAACCCTGATTTGATTATAATATTAAGCATGGTAAATTTTAATCAAATTGGTCTTTGTGGTTTCAATGTCATTATCATGGGCAATACATTGGGACATGTGTCTGAGACAACTGCAGCTGTTTGTAATGTGAAGACGGGGTTTATTTTGAGTCAAAACCATCTTCCAGAGCACAATCAATTGGCATTTAAAGTTGTGTACACTCTTCATAAAGTCTTACCACTCCGGCTCCACACAGAACCTGGATATTTGGCTTGATATCTTTCGATATTTGGTCCATAACTTTCTGATCCTTCCAAAGATAACCTTACAGTTACTAGGCCAACAGTGATAAAAAATAAAGATCTTAATGAATAGTTGGGAGCTCTGTGTGGTGTCTCTGGGGATATCTTCATGAAGAAGGAATGTTTATAGGCGCCATTGATGAAATTTGCTTCATTCTGTCGGCATTTAGAGCAGATGGCTGAGACCCTGCTGGGGGTTGATGGGTTACATGTGCCTCAAGTGTGTCCGCTGATTGAGTTATTTGGTATGTGGCATTGATTAAAGAGCTGGAGTGTGCGTATGAAACTACCAGTTTGAGAACACTTTGATTTATGGAGTTTAAGGAGTCTCATCTACCTTCATTCTCTTAATATTCAAGTCTCCTGGTCGGCTGGTTGTATATTTACAACACTGCAAATGTTGGACATTCTTTCTTATTAGTACTTTCAATAAAAGGATATTTATGTGAGATTTATGTGCTTTCCCTGTCAATGGGAACCATAGTGAGGTTCTGTTACCTCAAACAACATGCATATGAAATGGTCTATCACTTGTTTTCTGCAAGACATATCACAACCCACAGCAAAAACACCTGAAGGTATTAGTATCCCATTTCCTACCTTGGTTGCAAGCATGGTCTGGATGCTCTGTCATGGGAAACCTCAAAGTTAACATGAGCTACCTTCATCCCAGGATGCTGTTGGATAGTATTATAAAAGTCTTTGTGATCTCATTGATACTGCAGGCAGTATTTCCTTCTTCGAAAACCATTTCTATGAATTTCTCTACTGTGTAACAGGGCCACAGAGGGTTACACATTAAGTTAAGTGCTTATTCTCACAACATGTTAGCACAAAAGAAGTGCTGGAATCTGTTATTTCATGTCCTGGGTGTGTTTTTAATCATTGTTCTGTCAGTTGGGAGCACACACAAAGAGTCCTTTACCTTGAGTTCACCAAGGCTGTCATGGCCTCAAACTTCTGGTGTCTCAATGAGATTTGACATGTTTGAGAAAGCCATTTTACCCTCCTGCAAAGCACTGCAGATTTCAGACAGGTTAAAGTTACAGTTGTTGTTCATAAAAAAATAAAAACTTTGATCTTTGCCAACAAATATATTTGTGCACTATATTCCAAATATAGCAACAGACCAATTTTAAATTGTCATCCACTAAAAATCACATCCACTGTAGCTCTCGAATTTCATTTTCATCAGTTCCATGATCTATTGTCATTTACGTCAAACTTGGCACAAAGCATTTTTAATGTGCGAAATGTTAATATGCACAAATGAGATTTGAGAGCTACAGGGAAGAGGTCCCTTTTTGGTCCCTTCCTCTGTGAACTTTTTCTTTAAGCCTCACCCAAAAACTGTCAGGGAAGAACATGGAAATTTGCTTTGTAAACAATTACTGCTGCCCCTCAGCTTTTCACAGAAACCAGGTATTATGTCAGCCTGTAACTATAGCTCACTTTGACTTACTGTTTGGAGTGCCAGTGAAAGTCAAAGCATTTAAAGTCAAGCATTCAGCTGTCACCTGCACTGTAATTAAGTACACTCTGCTGCAATTGACCTAGTGGGAACATCACCCATTACCTCACTAAAGTTTTTCCTGCATGTTTCCCAAGCTTTTACGATGCGTCCTTTCTAGTTTCCTCTCAATTCCAAAACCATAGGCCAATTATTTCATTCCTAAAGCTGCCTGTCACCCTTTCCCTATACTCCGAGGTCTTCTTTCAGCCACTCGCATGGTAGTTAATTTTGAACTTTTGTCAACATGAAACACGGAAGCAGCAATCTGAATTACAACATACAGTTACGTGAAAGGTTAGGAGAATCGTTCCTTCCTCTCCATGCCATGTACGTGACAACTCCCGATTCTTGAAGACTGACTTAGTCAACTTTCCGACTGGGATTTAATGGCATCTAGATCTCTTGGGAGGTGTGTAACATGGGATTGTTCGACAACGGATGTGCCTTAGTCTCAGTAGAGAAGGTAACTCAATACTCCCATCTGCACTTCCCACGTGTTGACAGCCCTGCACTCTGAACCCTTTCAAAACTGTCTTAAAGCACTCCCAGGTGGTGGAAAATTTAAGGGGAAAATTGCTTGCTTTAACAGTTATTAATGTGTACACCAAAGCTGTGAGTTTAAGTATTGCATAATCCTTTGAAACAGGCAACCTTTCCCTGTACAACATCCTTTGAACCTCATAATACAGCTGAGTGATTTATGAACTGTATTTCTAGGTCAGGTCCTTTGAGTTCGACGAGGACACTTCAGGAGTTTACAACCAGAAAGACATGAATGACATGGATTTTTTTTTCCAAATTAGCCGTCTAGACCAACCAGTGAGATCCTACATCAGGGTTTATGAGGGTGATCTCACAGTCCAAAAATAACTGTAATGTATCCCTCCCTCAACCACACCATCAGTCAAGTTTGACCATCTCAACTAATGTTACCAATCATTCCATCCTTCTACTGTCACTGCCACAATGTTGCTTGTGGCTGTGGTTTGATATTAAGAAGCACTTTAGTGCTGAGGTCATAATGGCATATGATAACATACTAATTATACCAATGATGACATGCCATTTGGCTTTGCGTCACTCTTGGCTTCTGGAAGCTTAATTAACCCCCTGACCAGGCCTCCGGGTGCACTTGCCTTGGTGCCAAGGAGCGTAACTGGGTGTATAGAACTTCCATTCTGTTGACTCCCAATGCAGTCTGTTATTTTCCTTTTTCCAGGAATACAGGCGTCCTGTGTTTTTTTATTCCCACACCCACTAATAGAGTCCATGTTTAAAAATGGTTATCATTGGAAAGGGATAACTTTAGCTGTACTCCGTTGCGTCATCGTGCCTAAGGTCACGTTTAAGTAGTTCCTGCATGGCCCACTAATAAAAATGCTTGAATGAGTCTCAGAACCTTTAGGACATATGGTACATTACTCCTGTCCGAGACGTTTATATTGAGTCATGATGCTACGTTGCATGTTTTTCCGCTTTCTATTATTGCCTACAGATTATTGGCTCCAGCGGCTACTTGTTTTAATGCCCCTATGGGCAACATCCCAAAATCAGCATGGAATGAAGCCAAGGAGTCATTTTTTTATTTATTACTGCAGCATTTGAGGATTGAACATGCCCTAAAGCTACACCTGTGTGGAAAGCCCAGCCTGTACTTAAGTCTTTCCTGTCTAAATAGCCAGATAGGAAATAGCACAGGACCGCCGGCACTTTTTTTGTCTGGATCGTACAGTACCTTGCTGTCAGAATTGGGTAGCGGATTATGTAAATGCATGCTAGTATGTTTCTGCAACATGTGGTCTCTCATTTTTTGCCAACAGACCTGCGTATGACCAGTGTTTGATCACGAGTTTCCCAGAAATTGCTGAGAGCGTGCACTGAGTTTCCAGTTAAAGTGTGTGAAGCTGGTAAGCATTTCTGTTGAATCCACTGTCACAATCACTTAAGTGTATACTGAATGCAGGTCTAGTAGAATCGTTAGACGTATTGTTCTGGGAGACCTGTTTTTGGGTACTGTGTTTTAGAGGCACAAGAGAGAGATAAGTGCTCTCCCTGACTATTTTAAACATGCTTGTGGTCACGGTACATTTTCAAAGTTTGCTTGACACACTCCTAAATGTTCCAGAAGAAACAACAGTATTATTAGCGGCTTCTTTACTTCTTTGTGGGGTTCACCTGTCATGATCAAGAATTAACTAACCTAAGGCCTGGGACACACTAGAAGATTTTCAAATCTTAAACGATTTTAAAACCATGGGAGACCACTGACACGAAGACAGTTCAACCGATTTTTAGCCTTATAATCCTCTGAATGCACACACTAGATGATTTGACCAGACTGCGAGACCACACACTTGATGATTGTAGGAACGATTTCACAGTGACATGTGATCTCACGGACACTCGCGAGATCAAACGTGACTAGAGAAGAAAAACAAATAGAGGACAATCAACGTTGTCAGCTGGCTCTCCTGGCGCACGTTCTGTTTAACAGTGAAAAACAAAAATAAAAAAGAATATGGGTGATGTTCTCTGCTTTCATGGCATGTTTGTGACTGCCAAGTTTCAGCTATAGAAGCACGCAACATCCGGTAGGTGACGCTTGCTCACTCTCATTGGCTATCGCGGGTATCACAAATATGTTTGATATTTACGATTTCGGGGACGCTCCGTCTCGGTTGGGAGCAGATAAATAATCGTAATGATACCACACAATAAAGGATTTTTTTGGACAAAAAATCGTTTGCGAAAAGGATCCCCCCGATCGTTCGTGGATGCACATCGGGCTTAAAATCGGCCTTAAAAACGTCTAGAGTGCGGCTAGCCTTAGCTGATTTAAGCTGGTCTGAGCAAGTCTCAAAACACTTTTAAATCATTTACACCAGCAAACCAGACCAACTTTACTGGACTGGGAAACAAGCTAAGCTAGCAAACCTTCTTAGGGTGTTTTTTGTCCCCATGTTTTTTGGTCTAATAGTCTTTAAAGTGCTTGTAATGATGCAAAACTATGAAGCAAACATAATTCACAGTTGATTCCAGTAGTTTGACGTTACCGTGTTGCTAAGCTAAAAACAAAATACTTTAAGCAAAAATAGCATAAATACATAACCCACACAAATGTATGGATATATGGTCCAATATTTAGCTCATTTTATCAATACTTAATCAAACTTACTACATACTGAATTAAAATCGACCCATTTCTCTTGACTTTTGCCATCTTGAATTAATATTTTCAATTAGCTTGTTGTTGCTGTTTTAGAATCTGGCTTAAATAAGGTATCTTATTAGGTAGCATAATGGTCCTTATATTTGGAACAAGCTTTGTATTGTGAACATGCCTATGATGGCTAAAAATTTGTAGGCAGCTCACTAGGTTTTGGAAGAGAGCTCTGGCTTTCTTCTCCCTTTCTGGATACTTTTAACAAAAACTTTAACTTTTGTGATGCTTTTTGAGTGCTGTTATTTCCTTCAGGAGGAAATCCAAATGTCGTTTTATTTTACCATTTCATTTTAGTATATGAGAAGATTGTGGCATAGAAAATGAAAAAAATTATACCGGCTGTGACTTTTCTCAGGGCTTGTTATGCTCATGAAAGCAGCTCTTTCATCAGCATTTGCCACTGGTAAGACCACAAGTTCTTAACTGAAATTATAAATAGACTCTGGCAACCCATGTCAATGTTTTCACTACTGCACATATGTGTTTAGGCTTTTAATACAACTATTTTGCATTTCACAGTTTTAGTCAAGTGGAAAATCTCTAGCTCTGAATACTTTTTATAAATACTTTAAAACCATCAGGGGTGTAAGCCAACACCTCAGTGTTGTTTTCCAAAGGTGTGTTACTCCTGCAGACCTGCTCAGCTCCCCATTTTGAGTCCAGAGCACTATTTACAGTTTGAGCACTGAAGTTTACCGACTTGGAATAAACTCACTACTGACATCTGAGTTTGAATAATCAAGGGCTTTGTACTCTGGAATTGTGTTTAGCCACTTTATAATTAAACTTTTCCAAACGGAACAGATGTGTAAAGTCCTACGACAGTTTCTTTCAATGGTAAAAGGAATGCTGCTTTACATTTAACAGATGCGTAATTGTAAACCGTCTGCTCACAAATGCCATGACACTTTATAGCACACCACTGTGTAACTAAGGAATGTCGTGGGATGTGTATTTGGCCATGCTGTAAGAAATTTTAAGCCCTGACCCCCCCTTGTCCAACTCTATAGTGTGTGCTGAGATAAAGAAGTCTATCCTCGTAGTACATAAATATCTAAACCAAGCATATGTTTTCTCAACTCAGAAAACTTGGGCTTTGCTGAACAAATTTGCCAATTAAATCGAAATAACTGTGAGGTCTTGTTTCAAAGTCACAGTAAACAAGTGCATGACATTTTCAGCATTTCAAGCTTATTTGGTTTACAGGACTCTAGGGAAATGCACAGAAAAGAGTGACAATTAAGGCAAGAATCTTTAATATAACTTATAGTAGCATTATTTATCCTACCTTCCTGATTAGAGATGGAGTTTGAAACACTTTGAGCAAACCAGGTGCATCTGAGATCATTCTGAGCTCAAACTTACTTTGTAAGTTTGTTTTCTCTGTCACTTCATGAATTATTATATTAAAATAGGTATTAAAATTTTAATAGGATATTAAAATGTTTAAAAATGTAATTACATCTGGAATTTCATGAAGAAGATCAATGCCTTTTTTTATTATCCATTGGATATCAGCCTCAGTCTGCTCTTAAGCATCTGTTAAAAATCACATGCTTTGCATCATACAACCAAGGCTGCTTCAGGTTAACAGTTTACTTTGGCAAAGGATTTTTTGAGAGAAAATACATCTCCTCTTTCAAGCAAAAGTAAAATGTATTTTTAATTGAGTCCTTGTGGCTTTAAACCAACTCATTGAAATCAGTCAAATTTATAGTCTCAACATAAAGAGCAAAGTTTCTACCACTAGAGCAGATGATGCTTTTAATGAAGGATCCAGAAGGCCTTTAAGCTACAACAAAACCTGTGGTTTTTGATGTTAGTGTGTTAAATGTTCATTTTCATGCTTTGCATCATACAACCAAGGCTGCTTCAGGTTAACAGTTTACTTTGGCAAAGGATTTTTTGAGAGAAAAGACATCTCCTCTTTCAAGCAAAAGTAAAATTTATTTTTAATTGAGTCCTTGTGGCTTTAAACCAACTCATTGAAATCAGTCAAATTTATAGTCTCAACATAAAGAGCAAAGTTTCTACCACTAGAGCAGATGATGCTTTTAATGAAGGATCCAGAAGGCCTTTAAGCTACAACAAAACCTGTGGTTTTTTATGTTAGTGTGTTAAATGTTCATTTTTACTCTGAGATTGAAGACGAGCAGATCTGCTTTTTATAAACAGCAGAACAAAATCCAACTGTACAAATGAAACATGGACAATTCTCCTTTGCAAAAGTCGGATTTGTGAAGATTTCCATTTGTATCACGGTTTTAGAGTCACGGCTTCTGTACAGTTCGGTATGTGCTATGTTTAGGGAAAAAACTATATTGTCAAATAAAAATAAAGAAAATAAGAACAAATAATCTAACTACAAGCAACAGCACAAATAAATAAACAGTGAAAAAAGATACAAATAAAATAAACAGTGCTTTTCATTTTTTTTAGGTAGGTCTAACAGTTTTTAGGTACAGAAATTGAATAAATCAATTGTAAAATAACATTGCATATTTGACTGTATAAATTAAAGATTAATCCTTATTAAAGTTACAAAAGTTATTCAATCAAGAGCAGTGAGAGATTTCCATGTTGTTGCTGTTTGATTAACATTAAGAAAGTGCTGTCACTTTAAGAGAATGCACTGATCCAGTGCATTGATACTGTTGGTTCTGTCGACTATGTCTGCTAGGATACTCACCAAGATGGGCATTTTGACATAAGTTTTGTGTGAATTTGTCCATTCAAGCACAATACTTCACAGAGAACTTAAAGGGGTCATATGATGCGATTAAAATTTTTCCTTTCTCTTTGGAGTGTTACAAGCTCTTGGTGCATAAAGAAGATCTGTAAAGTTGCAAAGACTAAAGTGGTTGCCGTAAGCCTGCCGGCCGCTCCTCACTCAAGCCGGCCGTGTGTGATGCTGTGTGTTTCGTTGTGAAAGCGAAATGACTTTGTTTGGCCTTCCAAAAGAGGACACAACTAGAAATTAGTGGTTAAGTTGTATTTACAACACTGTTCCAGAACACTTCAACCCAAATATTGAGATGTGTGCAGCGCATTTTATGGAGGACTATTTCCTGATTCTGGAAGAAAAGACTACAATGCTGGCTGTTCTGACTCACAGACTGTAAGTACGTTTTCATTTAAAGGATTTGCCACTGATGATTCAAACGCGAGTTTTGAGCAGTGTAGAGTAGCGCTTGTTGTTTGTCATTTCTCCGATCACAAATGCAGACATGGTTTTATGTTTACGCGATGCAACGCAACGCATAAAAAGAATATAAGTCATTATAATCCACTGGATGCAATAAATGTCTCGTTTATAATGGGTTTTAATGTTTTTGTATCGTCGCTCCAGCCGGGACAAGGCATGACAATGCTTGAGGTATTCAGCCAATCACAACGCACTGGATAGCGGGCCAATCTTTGGCTTTGTAAAAATCGAAGTGTTTCAGAAAGGCAGAGCATAGAGGAGAAACAATAATGTACAGTATGTGGAAAATAATGTTTTTTTTTACCTTAAACTGCATAAACACATTTCATTACACCAAATACACAAAATAATGTTCTTTTTAGCAGCATCATATGACCGCTTTAATATTTGCGTGCATTCTGAGATGCGGGTTCACGCGCTTCGGATGAGCGACCACACAGATCTTCCAACGGCGCGCGCGAGTTCACGTCTTCTGGCTCTTTAATATTTAAACTGGCAAGGCTTAAATGAGTTTAGTTTAAACACAGATAGCAAGGTGTGCTGTTCAGGTCTCACCTATCAACACGTGATGACGGCATAAATTACAGTTATTCCAGCATAAAGCACTCGCATTGATTAAAGAGTGACTGGTTTGTCCACGTATTGTTTTTTCTCTCTCATCGCTCTTGTTGTAATGTATTGGGAAGCCAGAATTTGTATCCATCAACAGAAACATGCATTAGCCAAACTCTAACAAATCATATTACAGATGCATTGTCAGATTTAAGTTGAACCGCGGTCCTAGTGTATGCCGAACAGTGTGTGGAGAACGGTGCGGTTCGATTTTTTACCGAGAACCGTTGCACCCCTAATATATATATATATATATGCTAATAAGCTATATAGATATATAACTAATAAGAAACGGGCATTTTAAGTGTGAGAAAATTAAAGTTACATCCTCAAATAGATCTTCCCATGAGATGCTCAGGATCATTTATTTTTCTTGAATCATTATTAACATATGGATGCGATCATTGTGCAATTGCAACAATTATTAACATATGGATGCGATCATTGTGCTATTGCTACAATGACAAATAGTCTTGTGTAATGAGTATAAAATAATGCTTCATAATATTGATAAATAGCATTTGTGAAACAAAAGCTGAATAAAATATCTGGCATCATATTTTGTAAATCAAGCATTAGCTGAGAA
>NW_015505918.1:129138-136792 GCF_001515645.1 Sinocyclocheilus grahami | reverse complement strand
TATATATATATATATATATATATATATATACACCTTATGTGGCTTCGTCATTTGAGCTTTCCATCTATGAAGCATTGTTGACATTTGTCAGTTAGTCTAGGTCTATTTTGGTGGATGGCATGAAAAGTTATCAATTTTAAAGTACTGAACTCGGTGAACAATGATGTTTGAATGTGAGCTCTGTGAAGCATTCATTAGCATTAGCATATTTATTTAGCATAAGAAATAATGATTTGGGACACATACATTGTATAAAACTGCTCTACATAAACACAAAAAGTACATATTTGCTTAATTATCTTTTTTTTTTTTTTACAATTTGAGTTTGTTTCCATGGACTTGAAGCTGAATAATGACAGAGCTGCTAATTATGTTAGCGCATTTAACCTTCCCACAAACAAAACTAGCGCATTGCAATCTTCGTTTACAAGCTTTATTGCTAGTTTTCACAGAAGGTTGTTTGCAAATAAGCAATTTTTATCCTTTTTTCTATTTGCTACAGTCTGGGTGATCAGTGAAAGTTTCTGCATGACAGATACCTTTTTGCAAGCATCCCAGATCAAACGTCCGTGGATTCCTGAGTACTAAAGACTCGTGGCTCCGGCTGGGGCCGTCTGCCAGTGAGGTCACCACCCAGTGGGTTCAGGAGCCCTGACCTACTGACTCACACAGTGTAATCCGAGATGACCTGTTGTGTTTTCACTGCCCCCCTTGGGCTTGGCCCGCATGTCCTTCGCCTCTCATAAATACATGGCAGGCCAAACTTAACTTAAGCCCTTTGATCTGACCCATTTCTGGCAGTGTAGAGGTCAGGAGAGGAGTTTTGTTTTCGTTATTTCTGCTCATTTTCCTTTCTCTCTCAAAGCTGATTCTGTAGTTGGAAATCATGTCAGATCTCCTGTGGTTCATGTGGATTTTGCTCCTGCTTTCACTGAATGCAGCCAACATTGTGTAAAAGTCATGTAAATGCCTTGAACATTGTTCAATTACATATTTTTTATTACGGAAAGGGCAACAATTTAAGCAAAACCTGACAGAAACCTAGATTTGTGCATGTTACCTAATTTTTGCTTTGCATATTAACACTATGATTGCTGTTCAGTCAGGTAATTCAATATCTATGTATGTTTTCTGTAAAACTGAGGCTACGTTTACACTAGTGTGTTTTCTTTTTAAAACGCATAACTTTTGCTACGGTTACGCCTGTTTACACTACCCCGGCGCTTTCGACACTCGAAAACTGAGACTTTAGAAAACGCTGCAGACCCTGTTTTAGTTTGAAAACTCCGGGGTTGCGTTTCAGTTGAAATGGACCAAAACAGAGGCTGTTTCTCAATTCCAAGAACGCAAAGAACGGACTTGTGTTCTCTTGGAGACCAGTCTTGCCAGGCTTCCTTGAAAGAACGAACTCAGACGGATGCGAGAACACAGAACGCATCTTTGTGAGAATTGAGATGTGCTGTGTTCTTGCTGCTCAACTGACAGTCCCAGCACATTATGAGGAGCGAGACATATCCACGCAATGCACAATAAATATCACATAACATCACATAAGTCTTTTAAAACATTTATTTTATACCTTTTTGTTTACCACATGTATTTGTGAAAATAATTAGGACATATTCTTTGCCAATGTTAAAATTCTTTTTAATATGCCAATAAAAAGTATGACAGGCTTTCTCCAGGTCTTTATCACTTCGTTAAAATTATACAAAACAAACTGACAGATGTTTACTTTCACGAACCGTCGTATTTGTGAGCTTGCAGCGGGAATCTCTTATGCGAGAATGAGAAGTTTAAAGCTTACAGGCTTCCGTACGTCGTCCGTCCGCAGCATCTTCTGGGATTTCTAATGGTTCGATTCGCTCAAATCTGCATTCGATGCATCCTTGGTATCAAGAACACATCTGGGCACTTTCATGTGTCCTCTGTACTTGCATTCTTGAGTATTGGAATTGAACTTTGATGGTTAATGATGACGTAGAGCAAGAACACGAGGACGCAAGATCGCTTAAGAACGCATATTGAGAAATGGCCAGAGACTTTTGAAAACGATGGCGTGGCTGCCCACATTCGCTCTGCTTATCCATGACGACCGTGAAAACAATAACATCATGATCATTGTTGTACCTGCTTGAATGGTCATGTGACCTGCGTTTTCGGTTGTGTAGTGTGGACTGAGAACATTTCTGAAATGCAGTGAAAACGCAAGTGTAGACGAGGATCGTTCATTTATTTGCAGATGATTTGGTTTGGAAACACTTCTCAGCCAAAGTGTTATTAAATAAACCACTCGTCATCAGTCATATAAATCAGGGTGTGAAAGCAGGCAAGAGATGTGGCTACACTGACCCTTCGACCTTCAAGATTTAAGTATGCATCAGTAATGCTTTTGCAACCATCCAGAATAACGATAAAAATGTACTCCTGTTGTTGAGGTCTGTTTTTACTGGAATTTTGTTGTTTAGAATTTATTGTGTTCATAACTTTAAATGATTAATTGATTTGATTGATCTTTCTCTTGGTCAGAAGCTGAAACTAGAACTTGAAAACAAATGTTATTTCCAACAGTACCTCCCTAAAATAATAATAATAAAAAAACGAATTAACAACAGTCATCAGAGTTTAATAAAACAGTCAACCCATCTTAGAAAGAGGTCACCTCCCCGAATGCCCCCAAGAAAGCAATTTATTCTCATTTGTCGAAGTACAGGGGGTGTTTTCTTTAGTGAGGGGCCAGGATGGGTCTCAGGGGGAGATGCTTGTGGCGGCTCCCGGGCTGAAGGGGGCTTCCACTTGGCGTGTTTGCCGCAGCAGTCAGCCAGGAGTGCTGCTAGCCAGGCTACTGTCAAAACTCAAGCACTCCACTACTTCAAAGATAACAGGCCCCTGCACCTCCTCAGCCAGTCTCCCTGGGTTAATTAACCTGCCTCATGCTGTGACCTGAAACAAGGAGCCATGCTTGGTGCACTTTGGATGCATTTAGTGTTGGCCTGTGCAAACATTGCCATAAACCAACAAACAGATAGGTTTTCCAAACCTCATAACACTTTTTACAAACCCCATATTTTAGCCTCTTATTGAGGCACAATGTGGATTATTGTTATAGTTATGCCTTCTAGATGTTTCAGTTGTTCCATTAGTAATTACTTTGCTAAAATGTAATTCAACAGCTCAACTTGAATCGACAAATATTAAAGAGGTCAAGTTACCTATTCCATGTAAATCTAGGTTTTTGGTTGGCACCAGTAGCCTTGTGGGCAGCTCATTGACACACAACGCCATTATGCTTCAGGCATCCCAAGTTCAAGTCCCGGATCACAGACCTTTCCTGATTCTGTTCCCCCACTCTCCCACTTTGCTTCCTGTCTAAATACTGTCCTAAGGCAAAGTCAAAAAAGTTTTTAATTTAATCTTACAAAATTTCAATGGTCCACAATTCTACTTCACTTAACTCTATATAAAGTGCAACAGTTGGGTTCTGGAAGTTAAAATCTCATACATTTTCTATTGAGAACTCATCAGATGAGTATAGAGGAATTTCTTTTTTAACGCTAAATTTTAAACCATTAAAGACAGACCCACTGTGAGCTATTGATTTAGATATTGATGGTAGATGCTTATGTTTAAGCCATCAGCCCACATTATTTAAACAATTTTTTTTAATAATCATGTTCGACAGTCGATTTCCTGTTGAAAAATCTACATTACCCACAATTCAGGCGAGACATGTCCACTAATCAGAGAATCACAACAAATAAATTGTGCCAAAAAACTGGGAATGGCATAGTTGTACACTCAAAACACTTAAAGGGATAGTTCACCCAAAAATGAAAATTCTGTCATCATTTACTCATCCTCATATCGTTCCAAACCTGTACAAGTTGCTTTCTTATGTTGAACACAAAAGAAGATATTTTGAATATTGTTGCCATTGACTTCCATAGTATTTTTTTTCCTACTATGGAAGTCAATGGCAACCACCAACTGTTTGATTACCAGCAATCTTCAAAATATCTTGTTTTATGTTCAACATAAGAAAGCAACTCATACAGGGTTGGAACGATATGAGGGTGAGTAAATCATGACAGAATTTTCATTTTTGGGTGAACTATCCCTTTAAGTATTTGTATCTATGTATGTATATTTTTGAATAAATTATATATTTTTAAAAATTATATTTTTATGTTTTAATTTGAATATGTAATTTGCAATGCTTCATGGGATTGTAGTCCTTTCCTTCATGAAAGCCATTAAGTACACAGTCTTGTACCGTTGTCTTTTTGTCCAATTTTCAAAAAGGTTTTTTTGGTTCAAATCAAAGTCTGTATTGTTGTGATTCACATCATAGCCAGTTGGTTTGGTTCTGGGTCATAACGAAGACTTAAAAAAAAAAAAAAATCATATAGAAAAAAAATTATTGGGAAAAATACTTCCAGAACTAAAGCCGCTAAAAAAGCGCTGTTGCACTCTCTATTAAACATCAAATCTGTTCTGATTGACTGTTATTGTGTCACTTCACACAGAAGTTTCACATTCAGTGCGGACAAGCAAATAATTTCTTGCTGGAAACTTGCTGCATCATGCTCACAATATTTTATGCGTGGGAATTTGAAAACGGGCTTAACACTACAAACATCAATCAGACTTACTAAGCTTACTGACAGGATGTTTATGTTGCTTTATGAAAAGCAACCAAGATAGGAATAACATTGACAACTGCCAAAACTTTTTAAAATTTTCTAATGTCGAAAAATAAAACATGACAAAAATGTCCCTTAGACTTAGAAACCCCAATACCTGGGGTTTACTTTGAGTTTGCATTAAAAACTTGTCAACTTGTTAATCACAGAGGGCAAATCATTCATCACTTGGCACTCAGAACCTCAGGGTTCCCAGAATTCACTGGGGCCCCTATGAGGGCTATTCAGGAGTGTTCACACCTGACAGAGCCAATAGAGTAGCCTTTGCTTAGTTTCCTGCACTCAGTATAGAGATACAGCTGCAGATGGGCATCTGCAACATGACAAAATACAGCATGCAGACCTCTAGGGAGGAAAATCGAGGGTGTTGGTGCTGGTGCTTTCGTGGGAGAATGAAAGGCAGCATTGTGAAGGCACTGTGATACCAATGCCTCCGTTATAAAGCTCGGTTGTATGTGAACAAAGTCCAGGCCTGCTTTAGATTTAACTCTTTAGTACAGCACCCCCATCCCGCGCTGTTTCCAATCCATGCATTTAAACGGCGCACTAGCAGAACTGATAGGCCTCAGTAGGACAAGAGCCATAATGGGCTCTTTGATCTCTAGAGAAACTCATTCGTTAAACATAGTCCAAAAAAAATTTGTTTGTAATGTATATTGGATAAAACTTTAGCTCCATTCAGCTCATAAAGAGGACATGAAGGGGCATGAATGTAAGTTCACATCAGGCTCATATTTGAACAAGAGATAAATTAGGTTGTTTTTTAAACAAATGTTGCTCTTCTCAGTGGGGAGTCTGGTTATTAGGAAGCCAGCGTGAGTCCGGGAGCGATGATCCGAGGGGGCTGCCCTCTCTCAGGCCGAGGGCTCTGCAGGAATGTGGAGGATGTGGAGGGAGGGCTGACTCACCCCTCCGCTCTGGGCCAAGAGATCCCACGGAGTGAGATGAAAGGTGCGGGAACATAAGATGTTGAGGACTATTAACTGTGCATTTATCAAATGTTTGGGCTGAATAGTTGTGGGGCAAAAAACAAATGGAAGATGGATGATGTTTCGAGAGGATTTCAACTCAAACCGTCTCTCCTGATGCAGCAGGCAAGGGAAGGCTGGAAGATTTAGGAAAACGGCCTGCCATGAGTTTTAGAGCTGGGATTGCTATAAGTGGGGAAGTGAAAGGAAATGGTGGGTTAGGTTTGGGAAAGGTAAGCCTTGAGACAAATAGGGGATACTGCCGACAAACTTCCATGACAGGGGTGTCCAATCCTGCACCTGGAGGGCCAACGTCCTGCAAATTTTAGCTCCAACCAGCTCCAACACACTTACCCTCTCTCAGGCCGAGGGCTCTGCAGGAATGTGGAGGATGTGGAGGGAGGGCTGACTCACCCCTCCGCTCTGGGCCAAGAGATCCCACGGAGTGAGATGAAAGGTGCGGGAACATAAGATGTTGAGGACTATTAACTGTGCATTTATCAAATGTTTGGGCTGAATAGTTGTGGGGCAAAAAACAAATGGAAGATGGATGATGTTTCGAGAGGATTTCAACTCAAACCGTCTCTCCTGATGCAGCAGGCAAGGGAAGGCTGGAAGATTTAGGAAAACGGCCTGCCATGAGTTTTAGAGCTGGGATTGCTATAAGTGGGGAAGTGAAAGGAAATGGTGGGTTAGGTTTGGGAAAGGTAAGCCTTGAGACAAATAGGGGATACTGCCGACAAACTTCCATGACAGGGGTGTCCAATCCTGCACCTGGAGGGCCAACGTCCTGCAAATTTTAGCAACACACTTGTCTAGAAGTATCCAGTGAGTCTGAAGATCTTGATTAGCTGGTTAAGGTGTGTTTAATTGGGGTTGGAACTAAACTCTGCAGGACAGTGGCCCTATGGGAACAGGTTTGGACACCCCTGTGCTATGAGAATGGAAATGCTAATGGATGGTTTTCTCCAAGTATTATTAATCTCCTCGGTTGGAGCATGTGACCGACCCTGCAGGCCACAGCTGTGTCTAAAATCGTATAGTCTTTTGAGTATATTTTTCATTTTTTGAATAAGTAATTACTTTGTGACTGCAAAAAGAGTAAGTTCTATGTAAAATGAATGAGTGTTGTATGAATGCAATCTGGACGTACTACATTCGCCATGTTGTCATTATCACGTGATCTACCAGTGCCAGTTGCATTGCGTCACTTTCATTAAAGGGGTCATATGATGCGATTTCAATTGTTCCTTTCTCTTTAAAGTGTTACAAGCTCTTGGTGCATAAAGAAGATCTGTAAAGTTGCAAGACTAAAGTCTCAAATCCAAAGAAGACATTCTTTATCAAAGCTAAGACTCTGCCATGCCCCCCTAAAACGGCTCGTTCTGACACGCCCCCACATATCTACGTCACAATGTGGGAAGATTTGCATAACGCCGCCCAAATGTTCATGCAAATAAAGAAGGCGTAACTTTTATTCTCGCTGTAGTATTGTTGTTGCTGCCGCCATGTCGTGAAGGCGCTGTGTGTTTCGTTGTGAAAGCGAAACTACTTTGTTTGGCCTTCCAAAAGAGGACGATATCCACTTCGTCATGCCTGGAGCTGATTCGTGCTGGTCGCTGAGGAAATACAACAACTTTGCCCTGTGGATCACCGAATCTGCTTTCACCGTGGACAAAGCGGAGTCCAGTCCGGGGTCGTCACATGTGGTTGCCGCAAGCCCTCCGGACGCTCCTTCATCGAATCCGCCGGCCGCACCGTTCTCAAGCCCGCCGCCTCTGCTCACTCTAGGCCGCCGCCGCTCACTCTAGGCCACCATGTGTGATGCTGTTTCGTTGTGAAAGCGAAACTACTTTGTTTGGCCTTCCAAAAGAGGACACAACTAGAAATTAGTGGTTAAGTTGTATTTACAACACTGTTCCAGAACAGTTTAACCCAAATATTCAGATGTGTCCAGCGCATTTTATGGAGAACTGTTTCCTG
>NW_015505918.1:93735-125752 GCF_001515645.1 Sinocyclocheilus grahami | reverse complement strand
GACACGACTAGAAATCGGTGGTTAAGTTGTATTTACAACATTGTTCCAGAACACTTCAACCCAAATATTCAGATGTGTGCAGCACATTTTATGGAGGACTGTTTCTTGATCATGGTAGAGTAGACTACAATGCCAGCTGTTCTGACTCACAGACCGTAAGTAAGTTTTTTATATTTAAAGAGTTTTTATATTTTATATTTTTCGCCTGAATTGTGTTAGTTTTTTAGTTTTTTGGGCAGTGTAGAGTGGGGCTTGTTGTTTGTAATTTCTCCGATCACAAATGCAGACATGGTTTTATGTTTACGCGGCGCGATGCAACGCAACACGTAAAAAGACAGTATCAGTCATTATAATCCATAATTATGTCCCCACTGGATGCAACGAATGCCTTGTTTATAATGGGTTTTCATGTTTTTGAATCATCGCTCCGGCCTGACAGGGCATCATCACAGTATGGTAGGGGCCTAACATTTCCGTCACACGCTTGAGGTATTCGGCCAATCATAATGCAGTGGATAGCTGGCCAATCACAGCACACCTTGCTTTTCAGACCGATGAGCTTTGTAAAAATCGCCGCGTTTCAGAAAGGCGGGGCATAGAGGAGAAACAATAACGTACAGTATGTGGAAAATAATGTGTTTTTTAACCTTAAACCGCATAAACACATTTCTTTACACCAAATACACAAAATAATGTTCTTTTTAGCAACATCATATGACCCCTTTAATAAATCCTCTCCTGTGGCCTCATAGGGTAGTAAAGTATCCACTGTATGCACATTTCAGAATCACGCTGGAAGTAGTAGGTCATCCGGGTACTTTTTACCTACTCTTTTATGAGTACTGTGAATTTGGACATACTTCTTTTGTCACATAATGTTTTTCGCCTACTACATAGTAGGGAAGTATGCCATTTCGGATGCAGTCCACATCTCCAAAATTTAAAATAACTCTTAATTTGACCGAAGTGAAGTCTGAATGGCGGTTCACACCAAGATGAATGTTTGATGCGAAAATTTGGTGCAATAAATATTTTAATTTAATGTGGCACTTTAGACCAGCAAAAATAACACTGAGCCAAACACACATGCTAAAATAACAACAACTTACTGACACATAGTAAGAAATGGTTATAAAAACGGAAACAGAAGTGAAACAAGTAGTAGGAAAGAGGAGAAATAAAAAGCGATACTTATCCTTTGCCGGTGTCTCTGCCCGGTGGAGTCGCACGGTAGAGTCGATGGTCTTTACACTCTTCGGTCTTCACGCGACCGCTTCCGCGGTAAACTAAGCTTCTTTTTATTCGTTTTACAAAACTCAAATTGAATTCAGCTGGACACACTTTCCTGTTTATCACAACAAATGGCCAAGCAAAGCGCACGACACTGACAAGGTACGCGATACAGTACGAGACCAAATTGATTTATTTAATTATTCATTTAGCAGACTTACAAATGAGGATTACAGCAAGAAATTCATCCTACTTTGTTTAGAAGATTTGTCAAAGTTTACATTACGGTTTACTGGGAGAAACATACTGTTTAAAATAGCTTTACTAGTTTTAAACAAATGTTTACATTTGAGGTTATGGTTCGTAAAACTGGACATGCTTGATGTACCTCCCACTATCCCTTATTGTCATTGCTAGGTTAAATTGACTAAAATCAAAACTCAAGATTAAGATGGAAATTGGAAATGATAGCTTAAATAACTAGACGCCGCTATCTAAAGTAACCCCACTTGTAAACACACTGGATTTAATATAGGGAGTTTAGTGTGTTTGCACAGATTCTTGTGGCTTCTCTATTGCATAGTGTTGAGTGAAACCAGGGCAATGGCAGTTTTCCACTTGAAGTCAATTTCACTGCTTCAGTCAATATACAGCGCACTGGATTTATAAGTTACAGATTGAAGTGTTCTGCTTGAATATTTGTTAAATATTAGCTTATGCTAAGATTACACATTAAATAATAAGTCTTTGTTTGCTACGTGATTTATTTATTATTGATATGAGCAAAATAAAAGTGCTTTTAGTTGTAAGAGATGTCCTTTAATAATACTTTTCTAATAATAGCTAATAATAGTTTTCTATTTACTCCTGTATCCTTAACTGGACCTCAGTAAAGGCCTAATGGACATATTTCCCCATGAATACGTTACATTATTATTAGCTTAAACTACAAATTGATTGTGATTTTCCCCATTTGTAAGTTACTGGATGAAAGCGTCTTCTAAACGAATAAATACATTTAGTGTAGTTTACTTAATCCAATAAAAGCACATCAATAGATGTTTTTTTTTCTTGTTAACACATAAAAAATTGTTTAACAATCTGAATGTCTGTAGTTGATCTCTATCAAACAACATGATTTTCTCAGAACATAAAAGCATCTACAGTCCCAGCAACATGTAAAAAACATCTAAAAAAATAAAAGCATAAATGAGGCTTGTCTTGGCTGCAACTTTATCCCACATCAAACGGGATGTTTTTCTTTTTTATAGCCAGTGAGTAAATGGTTTGTAAACTCTGGCTGGAGATGCAGCAAAAAAAAAAAAAAAAGCTGTAGTGGTGTATATTAATCAGCTGTTACGAGGGCCACAGGTGCTCTCTCTGGAAAATATTTACCCAAGAGGCACAAATGATAGCTGAAGACTGTTTATGCAATTAGGAACATACTACTAGTTGATGTTGCTTGATTTTTAAATGACATTTTTTTCAAAGTGTTGCAAGCTCTGTTTGTCTGTGGGTGTGTATCCGTTTGATATAAAATGAAAGGAAAATCGCTTTTACACATACTAAATTGTTGATGTAATGGGTTTGCTGAGAATATTTGGTAAAGCCAATACTGTGGATTTGTGTGTGTGTGTGTGTGAAATAAGCGTCTCAGCTGTAAAACCATCTGTTGAAGTAATTTAGAAGTGAACTAAAATATGTCTTCACAGGACTTGCTAGCAACATGGTCAGTGAGACTCAAGTCTTTGTTTAGATATTAAGTCAGCTTCTATTTCAGTCATGCTAATTAAGCCAAAGTCTACAACAAAAAGCCTCAAATCATAGCTAACATGCAGCATCTGCCCAGCACTGAGGTTAGCTTAGATGTTATGTTGCTGTAGCTTGTATACTAGGTTATGTTGGGTTGGATCTGTTGAAAAAAAACAGCATATGCTGGTTAGGTATGTTTTGATGCTGGTTTAAGCTGGTCCTTTGCTGGTTTATGTGGGTCCTTTTGCTGGTTTATGCTGGTCCTTTGTTGGTTTATGCTGGTCCTTTGCCAGCACATGACCAGCATAAACCAGCAAAAGGACCAGCATAAACCAGCAAAGAACCAGCTTAAACCAGCAAATGACCAGTTTAAACCAGCAAAGGACCAGCTTAAACCAGCATCCCAGCGTCTTTGATACGCTTTTTTTCAACAGGGATGTTAGCTTTTATGTTATAGATTATGTTGTGTTTAGTTATATGTTATGTTCGGTTATGTTATGTTACTGTAGGCTGGATGTTAGGTTAGCTTATATGTTATAGGTTACGTTAGGTTGCATGTTATGTTATGTTATTGTGTTATTATATACCTAATTTGCATTTAAATGTGTAAAATGTGCATGGCAACAAACTTCTGTTTTGCAATGTCCACAGGGCCTGAAGGAACTTAACTACTAACAGTTTTGGTTTAAAACATAGGAGGTTATTACACTGCAAAGAAAACTAGCTGCTTCAAAACATTTATTTACTTAATATATGATGGTTGTAAAACAGCCCTTTGTCCTGCAGGTTTTCAGCAGAGTCCTACATTACAAAGTTTTCTGAGGCAACGATTTTATACAGGAACATCAAACACACATAAATGCCACTAAATTTGGTGGTTTTGAAGTCTCAGAACTGTTGCATTTTTTGGTAAATAAAATTGAGAAAACGGCTGCGAGAGACGTGTGAATGTAAGCAGACAATGCACCCAGCCAGACTAAATCCCAGCTGCGTTTGAGCTTTTTGTTTAGCTGGGCTATTTTCCAGTCACCTCTTGTGAACTCTTTGGTAACTGTTCTGTGACGATTACAGGATTTGTCAGGGCATGAGGATTTTTTTGATACGCTACTGTAGCGAATGTGATAAACACGCCAGGTGAGGTGACTGAACATAACAGCCGGATTTGAGGGGCCAAGTCGCGTCTTGGCTTCAGCTCCTGGAATCTGACCTGCTTTAGATGAAAATCGGACAGGTCAGCATTTGGATGGGATACAAAAATACCCCCTATACTGTATCCATTCAGGGTCTTTGTGATCCATTCGCAGCTGGGACACACATCAGTGTGTGTGTGTGGACGAGAGGGTAGTAGAAAGAAGACACTGGAATGCAGTCGACGCCAGCTTGCTCTTTGGCCTTTCAGAGGTAACCAAGCATATCCTCCTAAGCCTTCAGCCTCCCTGCCTCATTCTCTAGCATAAAAGACCAAACCTTGGCCGAGTGGCAAAAGACAAGGAAAAAAAAGCAGCGGATGATTGGGGATCATCTTTTCCGCTCTGCAGTGGTCCATCTATGGTTGTATCTGGAGACATCAGAAGCTCCATAACATTGTCTTACACTCATTAAAATAAAGGCTCCAGAGAGCGTTTTTTGTAGCAATGTAATAGAAAAATAATTTTTGTTTCCAAAAAAGAACCTTTCAGGGAACAGTTCTGAAAAGAACCATTTTTGCATACAGTGAAGTATATTTCATTCTAAGGAACATTTTTCCACTATGAACGTTTTGTACGTTTCCATGGATATTCTACATGGTTCCATGGAGGTTCTTCATGTCATTGCTAACTTGTATGACTTTCTTCTGTGGAACACAAGAGGTATTTTGAGAAATGTTTAAACTGCTCTTTTCCATACAACAAAAGCAAATAGTGACCAAGGGATGCTTCAAAAAGAATGACAAAGCACCATTCAATGTGATGCATGCAACTTGTTTGCTGTAGTGTGTGTATTTAAGGATGTTTTGTTGAAAACTAAAGCTTTTGTATTCAGTCGTAATGAAACAAACATGATCTGTTTGGACCTGGAAGTCTTGATGCTGATAGCCTTCTGATGTATTTTGTGATTTGTGGTGGTAAACTCCAAAAGATCCATGTGATTATTGCTAATGTGTTTTTTTTTCTTTCTGTAAATCATCATTAACTTTGTCATAATTTTTGCAATGCGTGAGTTAGTACAAACAAAGCTCTTTTCATACAATATATTGTTCCTAGTAAGGATTAAAGAAACTGATGCCAATCCAAGATCTGCAGAACAGATTTGAGGCCGAAAAATAACCGCTGATGGCTTCTGTGAATTTGTTTTGACATTTTTTTCCTCCAGTGATAAAGCAGAATACATTGGAATTATGATTTAAACAGTCCCTGATTTATTTATTTAAATTTGTTATCCCTTTCAGAGGCCAAAAGGAGTTTCCCTGCTGAAAAGACCAGTTCAGACCAGAATTAATTTCTGTACTTGTCCAAATTGGCTATACTGTGTTTTTCAACACTACAAAAAAATGTTTTTTAACTATTTCTATTAATTCTCATAATGATTTGTTTAAAGATTGTGATATTTCACACAAGGTCTGGTAATTTTCTTACAGATAATTGCATCTATGTGACCTGATATCACAATTACAACTTTAATTTACATATTTTGCAATGTAATTTCTCAGTATTTGGGCTGTAAAATTCAAAATTGTGCCAAGAGAGGGCCTCCAAAGTTCTTTTTTTTTTATTTATTTATTTAAATTTGTTATCCCTTTCAGAGGCCAAAAGGAGTTTCCCTGCTGAAAAGACCAGTTCAGACCAGAATTAATTTCTGTACTTGTCCAAATTGGCTATACTGTGTTTTTCAACACTACAAAAAAATTTTTTTCAACTATTTCTATTAATTCTCATAATGATTTGTTTAAAGATTGTGATATTTCACACAAGGTCTGGTAATTTTCTTACAGATAATTGCATCTATGTGACCTGATATCACAATTACAACTTTAATTTACATATTTTGCAATGTAATTTCTCAGTATTTGGGCTGTAAAACTCAAAATTGTGCCAAGAGAGGGCCTCCAAAGTTCTTTTTTTTCAGATCCCGCCACGATACCCTGTTTCTGTTTTTCCACAAGTGTACACTTAAAAATAAAGATTCTTTATTGGCATCTATGGATCAAGGACCTTTCCATTCGGCAGAAGGTTCTTTATAGCAGAAAAAAAAAAGAAAAGTTCTTTAGATTTTTTTTTAAATGTTCTTCAGACTAAATAAAAAAGTTTTTTTAAGAACTGTTCACTGAAAGAGGAACCAAATATGGTTCTCTCTGTTATCACTGAAAAAAAAAACCTTTTGGAACCATTATTTTTTTAAGAGCGTAGTGGTAAATAGTTAAAATTCAAGCATCTGCATGTGTGTCGTAACTTTTCAACTGGTTCAAGATAGAGAATTGGCCAGAGGCCCCAAGCTAATTTGACCTCGAGATCTATCTAAATCATGTTGAACTTTATCTTCCAGATCATTACACACAGGTTCTTCACTGCCAGCATGAGTGCATCCGAGACTTGGCCACACGCCCCGGTCGCCTGTCGCCCATGGAAAACTATCTGCCACTGCATTACGACTACCTGCAATTTGCCTATTTCCAAGGTAAACCTCTATACATGTCAAAACTGGCTTGATTGAACTTTCTTGAACTCACCTTCACAACTTCTAGTCTTGGAGTGAAACTCATTGGGCTTGATATGGTATCTGACCCCAATTCTCTCCTTGCATCTTGGACTCAAGATAGAAGATATTGGCTACAACACTACTGACTTCCATCAGTCAAATTAGAAATAGTCTGTAATGGAAAGGAATTGTCAGCAGTAATTATAATCAGATTAAAAGCACCTTAAAATTATTTCGAAATTACAAAACCTCATTAATCATGAAATTACTCACTCTAAAATAGAGGGAGAATCTGATAAATATTTCAGACTTGACTGATTTCTTCTTGGAAATGTCAAAGCTGAACTTTTGCTTCCACACCAATAAAAAGAGCTCCAAGATGAGAAATTTTAGCTTTACAAATACTGCTTGTTGTTCATAAAATGGCAAGTCATTCAGGTGTGTGTTTGCGAGTGCCGTCTCTGTTGCAAGTCTCAGAGCCGTGTGTTTCCACTCGCTCATCCCTGTGTGGTGTTTGTTCCATTGTGGTCACTGGCCTGGAATGCGAATGTTTCCGAGCATGTGGGTCTCCAAAAGGAAATAAACGTGACTGTGGGAAAAGATGACTCCAAAAAATCAGACAGCCTCACAGGATGTAAAATCCAAGAAACAGAGCCCTGGTGGCTTCATCAACATTTAATAACTGGTTCTCTCCTCTATGGGAAGGAATGAGAAGGCGTTGGAGTGCGCATTGACCTACCTGTTGTTCCACGAAGGCGAAGAGTTCATGACTGAGAATGTGGAGCATTACAGGGAAGTGCTGGGACATGATGGCCAGCCTCGCAAGGTGAGACATGGTGGTGCAACATGCAGAAAAAAAAACAAAGCAGTGTGTTGATTTGATATAGTTTTTTTTATTAATATTTTGAATTAGTTTTTATTTTACATTTTCAGTTATGCTCTGGCAACTAGCTGAAATAAGTTTGTTTTTTACTTTTTTTCAGTTAAAGTTTATTTTATTTCAAGAAACAAACTTTTTTTTATGTATTTAGTTTTAGTTAAAGGGATAGTTAACCCAAAAATGAAAATGTGATGTTTATCTGCTAACCCCCAGGGCATCCAAGATGTAGGTGATTTTGTTTCTTCAGTAGAACACAAATGAAGATTTTTAACTCAAACCGTTGCAGTCTGTCAGTCGTATAATGTAAGTGGATGGGAATCACGGCTTTGAGAGTAAAAAAAAACATGTACAGACAAAACCGAATTAAACCCTGCGGCTCGTGACGATACACTGATATGTAAAGACACAAAACAATTGGTCTGTGCAAGAAACTGAACAGTATTTATATAGTTTTTTACCTCTGATTTTCACCGTAATGTCCGAACTTTCCTGAGCGCGTTCGCGTCTTCTTCTTCAGCCTGCGCGTGAGGCGCCTTCTTCTTCTTCTTGCTTTACGGCAAATCACAGACTTATAAGTGCATTACCGCCACCTATCTCTCAAATGGACCATTGACACTCCTAATTGAGATTGTAGATAGAGTGTCAATGGTCCATTTGAAAAAAAAAATCTTCTTTGTGTTCTACTGAAGAAACAAAGTCACCTACATCTTGGATGCCCTGGGGGTAAGCAGATAAACATAACATTTTCATTTTTGGGTGAACTATCCCTTTAACTATAATAACCCTGACACTCACATGTCTTCAAGATAAAATATGGTATTTTTACTTGGATGCACCAAATTACTTTTTGTTTGTTTTTTTATTCCTTTTCTATATTTCAGACATTCTTATTTCATTGAAGCAGATGCCATATGACAGTCATGATAGTGGAAATTTGCAATTTGAAATTTGCTTGATACGAGCCATTGATCGACTGCTTACTGAGACGTTTATTGTTCTAAATCTCAAAGTCTCCTGAGATAGACCCAATTTACAAATTTTCCTTTTAGTTGATGCTTGTCTTTAAAGTAACTTATCTTACACTAGCATCAGTCAACATCGAACAAGTTCAAATTCATAATGGTGATAGTTCTTGAAATGCCGTTTGAAGCTTTTGAACAGATCCAGATCTTCCCAGTGCAGATCTATTACGAAATCACTATAGTAGACTTAATCCTCAAGTGCAGAATTTGGCAGGATGCCAGCGTGCATAAACACACTAGAATAATCATGTGTTTGGTGGGTTTGGTATCCAAGATGTACAATAATGGCTGCACACACTCTTGAACTATCCAAAAGAGTCTTTTGCTGGAAAGCCTGGAAGCTATTAGCACTGTTAAAGCCACATGAGTTTGGTAAGTCAAGTGCCAGAGGGCATCAATACGTCTTTCACTGCAAGATCCTTCAGTTCTTAGCTCATAACAACCAAGTACATTCTTTTCCACCCTATTGCAGAGTGTTTCCATCTATATGGGCTTGCTGCCATGTCTGATTGCCCGATTTCTAGTTCCTCCGGGACCTTGTTAACCCACCGCCGAGATACTGTGCTGACAGCATAGTCTTCTCAAACAGGGAGCTGAGTAGAAAGTTTCACTGAAACACCGCAAAGCTCCCTGAAACAATTTGAGAGCTGTTTGCATTCGAAGAACACAAAGCCGCAAATGCTACCCATGTAACTCAAGGGCACCTAGGCTGCCATTTCATGTGGTCTTGACCACACTTAGAAGCAGCAGACTTTGCTCCAGTTATAACAAGTTGCTTTAAATGAGTGCCAGAGACCACTAATAAAAAGTCTTGGAAAATGCCAAGAGAAATCGCACAGGTTGTGGAACGGGCTTGATTTTAGACTGAGACTACGCCATCCATCCCTCAGGTTTTGTTGTGTTGTAAACAAGATGTTTGGGAGATAAAATAATTAGGGCCATAATCTTAAACCTACAGCATGTAGTAAATATAATCAGTCTAACTATGCTTTTTTATGCCACAGGAAGCTGAACAGTATCTAAAGCGGCACAAACAGGAGTTAGACCTGCTGCTCATCGGCAGCAGTAGTCTTGGAGTGCCCTATATTGAAGCAGTAAGTTCACAAAATGAACTAGAAATGGGTTTCTAAAGCTCAAGTCTGCCATTTTTTTCTGTATATACCAGTTTAATATGCAGAGATATTTATAAGCTAGTAATTTGTAGGTTTTCTAAAAAAAAAAGTGTACATTGAAAAAAAATTTTAATACCCTAAGCTATATGTATTAGTTTTTTCTCAAATTATATTTAAGGCTCCGCTCAAACCTTAAATAAGTTTTAATAATAATCACAAATATTTATAATTCCAACAACAAAAATTGGCGTTCATGCAAAGTAAAAAGATTTTTTTTCTTATAAAGCCCATGTTTTCTTTTTACAAAAATCATATCGTTACTTAATGTAGGTCTATATATATATATATATATATATATATTAAAAATGAATTTAACCACGAACAAAAGCTAAATTAGTTATAATATGAAAGTATAATTTTCACTTAAGATAAAACTAAAGCATTTTGTTTATCAATGTTTCATTTAATTTACTTTTAATAAATAAAGGCAGGAATATTCACTTTGAAAGTCCATCAGTTTTGATGTCTTTTTAAAATATGAATCATCTTTTCTGTTATGTACTGACAAAAACACACACACACACACACAAAAAATCAAATAAAACCCACAATCATTTCTGCATTCAGGTAAAATTGGCCAGTGACTATTTTTATTTATTTATTTATTTGTCAAGCAAAAATACTATTTAATCAAAATTGTTTTTTTCCTTGTTTTTTACTATGGGATAATTCCAACAACAAAAATTGGCGTTCATGCAAAGTAAAAAGATTTTTTTTCTTATAAAGCCCATGTTTTCTTTTTACAAAAATCATATCGTTACTTAATGTAGGTATATATATATATATATATATATATATTAAAAATGAATTTAACCACGAACAAAAGCTAAATTAGTTATAATATGAAAGTATAATTTTCACTTAAGATAAAACTAAAGCATTTTGTTTATCAATGTTTCATTTAATTTACTTTTAATAAATAAAGGCAGGAATATTCACTTTGAAAGTCCATCAGTTTTGATGTCTTTTTAAAATATGAATCATCTTTTCTGTTATGTACTGACAAAAACACACACACACACACAAAAAAAATCAAATAAAACCCACAATCATTTCTGCATTCAGGTAAAATTGGCCAGTGACTATTTTTATTTATTTATTTATTTGTCAAGCAAAAATACTATTTAATCAAAATTGTTTTTTTCCTTGTTTTTTACTGTGGGGAAAACAGGTTTAAACCAGAAACCATGATTAAACAACATGGTCGTTTCACTTTTTTAAGTGTAGATGTTTCAAAACATTGCTGTTTGTTTGATAATCCTAACCAACCTGATAGAGCTACAGTGGGCGGGATTATCTGTTTGTTCAACCAATGGAAGATAGGGGAAGTCTGTTTGAAAACAAAATGTTTGCCGATTTAATTAAGAGTTCACTTTGTAAATGTATGAGGAATCAAATATTGTAAAATAGTTCAAATGTACCATGTAGGCAATGGGAATGAACAATGTTTCAGTCTGGTAACAGCTATGACAGGGAACAGGTGCTCCTGTAATATTTGAGATTAAACAAGTAGCCTACATCGCCCCCTTGTGGTGGGATCATCAATAAGCCCAACTATTATAAAGGCACAGCTCTTCAGAACTAAAGAGTTTTTAATGTATGCTTCTGATTGTTGTTTCTCTTCAGAACTACTGGAGCAGTTCGGGTGGCAGAGAAGATGCTAACAGGTAGGCATTGATATAATAAAGTGTACTGATAATGTTCAGAGCTTATGTTTTGAATTATGTGTCATTAGGATTCCTTCTGGTACCAATGGCTGGATGGACTATGTGCCAATATCAGCAAAGAGAAATGTCACAATGTCTGTGTTACAAGAGTTGCGGGAAGGTGATATGCTGTTTCTGACTTTTAAATGAACTTATGAACTTAATATTGTAAAAGGCAAGATACATAACCATAAACATAACTTGGACAAAAGGCAAGAAGATGGACTAAAAATAGGTTCGAATAATAGAGACCTCAAAGCTACAAAAATGGCAAAAAAAGTTGATTGTTTTCAATGAACCAATTGATTCAGTTCACAAATCGGCCTGGTTACAATATACTGGTTCAGCACATTAGGAACATTTCTATTACTGTTTCAGTGTTTTACCATTTTGATTGGTTATTAAAAGTACATTTGTGGTTGTATGTGTACATGTGTATACAGGAGGTCCATTGCTGTATGAGAATGTACGACTTGTACAGAACTCTGTCACTCTGAATGGGAGTCAGAGGGCACTTTTTGATTATGTCATCAGTGAGGATGAGTGCTCTGAGCTCAAACATCTGGCACACGTGAGAGTTTACATCTGTTGTGTCATTCTCAGTGTCTTAAAACGAATCAGCTTATGTGATATAGTATTTTATTTCATTTCATGTCAGATGTACTGTAACTTTACAGTTAAGTTTGGGTTGTTATCTCAATATTTCCTTAGAGTGTCACTGCAGCTGGTGACGGCTACAAGGGGAAAATGTCTCCTCACACACCAAATGAGAAATTCGAAGGGGCGACAGTATTGAAAACGTTGAAGGTTAGTAGTTTTTAACATTGACTGACACTTGTGTGTTTACAGATCGTGTGACACATGAACCCAATATTACAGTAAAGTGTAATAATACGTAGCACACTCAAATATTGAGTAAAATTTGAATTAATATTTCTTATCTGTATATTTTGTTATTTGGAATGTAAATGAACTTATAATTACAATTTATATTTATTTATTTTGAAAGATTTATGTACATTCTGATTGGACAAAGAGTCGTGAGTAATTAAACAGTCATGCATATTATAATATTAATAATTAATTCTTTGTTATTTATCCTTGCAGTATGGCTATGAGGGACGTGTTCCTTTAAAAAGTGCCCGCCTCTTTTATGATGTCAGCGAGAAGGCCAGGCGGATACTTGAGTCATACTTCATGCTAAACTCTACTCTTCATTTCTCATACACACATCTTGTGTGTAGGACCGCCATATCTGGTACGTCACCTCAGCTCTCAGTTTCTACCTCAGATTAAACCACATTTTGATTACTCAAGTCAGAATATACTACACATAATGCTGCGTCATGAGGTATGTATATACTTGCATACTGTGAGTGTGTATGTGTAAAATATTTAAAACATCTACATAATATATATTGTTAAACATATATATAATTTATAATACATATTTATATAACATTAAATATTAATGATATATATATATATATATATATATATATAATTTTATTAATAATATATATATTTATATAATATTGTATCTATATAATATATTGTCTCATATATATATACAGGCCTGGATTGGCTAATCGAAAGCACCGGGAGAATTCCCGGTGAGCCGCTCTGTTTTTTTGGCCGTGAGGGCCGGGGTCGTCATGCCACTGGGTTGAAATATGGATGCCGTCTCTACTAGGCTGCTTGCACTCACAGCAGGCCCGCTCTTTTATTTATTATTTTACTGCTGCCCTACTCGCAGAGTGCAGCCTGCAGGTTAATGATGATGTAATTATCTTTTGACTCCCCCGACAGCTGCACCTTACTCAAAAAACAAAAAAGTCAGTTGTTGGAGATATGCGAGCAAAAAATAACAGATAAAAAATGGATAATAGAAAGTGCAAAGGTGGCACTGAAAAGGCCAGAGTAAAAAAAAAAAACTCTAGAAACTGACGCAGCCAAATGTGCTAAGCGGAGTACCTTTTTCCTTAAATCCACCGAGAGTACAACAAATGAAGACGATGAGACGGCCAGTAAGCGGACGTGCAAAATAACGACATTTGCAATTTGGAAATTATGATATTTTTGAAAAATATGATGAATTACAAGGCTGTAGATAACAGTGCACTATTGCATACTTATATACTGAGGTTTTAATTACATAATTTTAATATAGTCAGTTGTGAACTAAAGTGGGCCAGTCTAAGGCATGAAACTCCAGGGCTGAAAATGAGTCCTGCATGTATATATATATATATGATTTTTTATATTTATTTTTTATAATATTTTTAATATCAGGTCAGCAGGACCACAGAAATGACCTCAGTCACCCAATACATGCAGACAACTGTCTTCTGGACCCAGAAGCGAATGAGTGCTGGAAAGAGCCGCCTGCTTACACCTACCGAGACTACAGGTAAGAAGTGTTAAAGGGGTCATATGATGTTGCTAAAAATAACATTATTTTGTGTATTTGGTGTAATGAAATGTGTTTATGCGGTTTAAGGTTAAAAAAACTAGGGATGCACCGATATGAAAATTTTGGCCGATACCGATAACCGATTATTCTTTATTAAAATGCGCTGCACACATCTGAATATTTGGGTTGAAGTGTTCTGGAACAGTGTTGTAAATACAATTAACCACTGATTTCTAGTCGTGTCCTCTTTTGGAAGGCCAAACAAAGTAGTTTTGCATTCATAATGAAACACACGGCGGGCTAGAATGAGCAGAGGCCGGTGGCTAGAGTGAGTGGCGGCAGGTGGGCTTGAGAACGGCTTGCGGCAACCACATGTGACGACCCCGGGCTGGACTCCGCTTCGTCCAGGTTATACGTCGGCTTTTTCACGGTGAAAGCCGATCCGGCGATCGACAGCGTGAAGTTGATGTATTCCCTCAGCGACCAGCACAGATCAGCTCTAGGCATGACGAAGCGGATATCGTCCTCTTTTGGAAGACCAAACAAAGTAGTTTGCTTTCACAACGAAACAGCGCCTTCACGACATGGCAGCAGCGGCAGCAACAATACTACAGTGAGAATAAAAGTTACGCCTTCTTTCTTTGTGTGAACATTTGGGCGGTGTTATGCAAATCCACATCGTGATGTAGACATGTGGGGGCGTGTTAGAACGAGCCGTTTTAGGTAGGCGTGGTTGACTCTTAACTTTTATAAAGAATATCTCTTTGGATTTGAGACTTTAGTATTCGCAACTTTACAGATCTTCTTTATGCACCAAGAGCTTGTAACACTCCAAAGAGAAAGGAAAAATTTAAATCGCATCATATGACCCCTTTAAAACAGCTCCAAAACCCTCTTCAGGACTCAAAATAGTTGTACTTTTAACTAAATGTATGCCTGGTCAGTTGTCATTTCTAGTCATTAAAATAAGTTTCACACAAACCAGTTATTAATTATATTTTTTTCTCCTTTTTTTGGTGATTCAGTGCACTGCTGTATCTGAACGGCAATTTTGACGGTGGAGAATTCATCTTTACAGAAATGGATGCCAAGACTGTCACCGTAAGGAAGAATTACTGTGCGTTCTGCTCATCTGTCCTCTCAGGTAGAGTTTGGCAGTTAAACGCTCTGTTTTCCCGTCGCAGGCCTCAGTGAAGCCCAGGTGCGGGCGAATGGTGGGGTTCTCTTCTGGCGGTGAGAATCCACACGGTGTGCGAGCGGTCACTAGGGGGCAGCGGTGTGCTGTGGCGCTCTGGTTCACTTTAGACCCCCTCTACAGGGAGCTGGTGAGGAAACCTGTTTGTCTGTCAGAGAGAGCACATACAGTGTTTATTTTTCAGTCTTGGTTTAGGTTTTAGTAATGCCAATGATATTATATTAACATGGTGGCATGTCTATATATATATATATATATATATATATATATATACAGTATATATCACTAAAATTCTGTCTAGTTGGAAAATGTAATTTAAGAGGAAGTGGAATTTTCCATTGTACAGTAAGCACAAGTCTTGAGCCACATATGGCCACCTATACAGAAGTGTTATACCCAACAGTGAGTGCTGTCAAACCGTTAAACCACTTCCTGTTCTCACAACACACTAACATGATGCCCATTGTATTTATATACACTAAGCACATGTTTCTAAGGCCTTTGACTTGGAGTATTTCTATACACATCAGTGAACCCTGACCACATTAAATGAATGAATACCTATGCTGTACCTGGTATAAGTTATACGTACACCGTTATAAGAGTCGTATCATTTTTTTTTCTTTTGAAATAAACAGGGCACTGTATTATTAAAGCTCAATTATTAAACCTCCTCCTTAGTCAAAAAACACCATTTATGCAAACTGAAAAATGGCTTGTAAAATACAGTACTTGTACAGTAAAACATGCCTGAACATGTGAGGTTACAAGGAGGAAGTAAGATGTTGTTCACTTCTAAAGAACCAAGTATTTAGACAGATGTTTTTTTTAAACCATGGATTTGGATGGCAGCTAGTAATAATTTAAAATGCGCAATTGAAATGAATGAATGAATTATTATATAAATACATTTTATAATGAATGTTTTAAGAAATTATTTGATGACTGTTTATATATAATTTATATATAAATTTAAAAATTACACATATATATATATATATGACAAAAAGCCTACTATTACTATTTTAGCAATAGGACAAGTCCTGGGATTTTGAGTCATTCCTCTTGCAGAACAGAGGCCAGGTCACTAAGTGATACTGGTGAAAGAAAACGTTTTCTAACTCACTCCTCCAAAACACCCCAAAGTGGCTCAATAAAATACAGATCTGGAGACTGAGCAGTCCATGGGAGATGTTCAGCTTCATTGTCATGTTCATCAAACCACTCTGTCACCAGTCTTGTTGTGTGTATTGGTGCATTATCATCGTGATTGAGGCCACTACCTGCAGGGTGCAATGTTTGAACCATTGGGTGCACATGGTCCTCCAGTATGGTTCGGTAGTGTTACCTGTCTAGCACCAGTAGTGGGCCTAGGGTATGCAATGATATTGGAGCCCAAACCATCACTGATCCACCCAGTGCTTCACTCTGGGCATGCAACAGTCCAGGTGGTAAGCCTCTTTGGGGCTTCTCAACACCATAACTCCCACAAATGTGGGACAATGAAGGTGGCTTCATCAGAGAACAATACATGTTTCACATAGTCCAAAGCCCAAAATTTGCACTGCCTGCTGGCACCAATCAAACTGACGTTTGCCACTGGCACAAATGGCCAAATGTTTGGCTACAGCAGCCTGACCATGAATATTAACCCTGTGGAGCTCCTGGTGAAAAGTTTTAGTGGAAACTTTTCCACTAAAGGTCGAGGTGCACATTTATTTCTGCAGTGACTGTGTGGTTTTGTATTTTGGATACAATGTGGGTCGCATCCCTTTTAGAAAGCTTCCTCTTTCATTAACAGTTACTCCTGTGAGATGTGGTATGTCCTTTGTGGTGGTATGCCGACATTTTCCTGGATACTGTGGCTCTCGATACACCGCAAAAAACTTGCTGTCCTGGTCACAGGTGCACCAGCGAGACACGCACCAACAAACTGTCCTCTTATGAATCTGATATGTATCCCCGATATGTTGTGTGGATTGCAATATTTTATGCACAGCTGTGCTATTGCTCTGCTAATTTAACCTTCACACTGAATCCACACATAATATAGGCACAAAACCTCCAACTTCCAACACTATATCGGCCAGTGTTTCAGTTTCGTTGTTTTCAATTTAATTATTTAATAATTGCAATTATTATTATTTTTTTAACTTTTAAAACATAAAACAATTTAAGAATTGTTTAGTGTTTAATAAATAATGTTTAATAATAGAATGCTAAAGAAATGTGTGATGTATTAAAATATGATGAAATATAATGTGTTTTAAATCTAATTGCAGGAGAGGCTTCAAGCTGATGAGGTGATTCAAGCCCTGGATAATCAGCACATGTGGGACCAAGGGCTGCATATAAACCCAAAAGACGAGTTATAGTCCATCAGCCAATGGGAGAGAAAGTACAGGGTTCAGATCATTTCTTATTTATTTAATAAGCAGAATGATTTTATTTTTTTACTGTGTGAAATTTTGTTTTATTTTGCTTCTGTCTGTTTGTGAGAATTTTTTTATTGTTATTATTATGTGTGCATATAAAATCTCAGCTCACATTTATTACGTTGCGTACCTTTAAAGTCAACATGAAATCAAAATCGACTCAACGTTATACCATGGTATTTCTAGTCTGGTATAAAACAGAGTTTTCATGATCCTTTTTCTGTTGAAATATCCTGTTTCAGACGGTAATACATCAAATTACGGAAGTAGTTCTGAATAGATTTGTATGTTGACTTTAAAAGAAACAGTGAACATAATTTAAATTTCTATCAAGGAAAGTATGGTTTGACTTACTTGCCATTCATACCACCAAAGAGTGAATTGACACTGTACAACAGCATATATACATTATATTGGATGTATTTTATATTCAAGTTTATTTAACTAGAGATAATCCAAGTTACCTAATGAAACAGACTATGAAAAATGAGGATTTGCACAGTTACATACTTACTGTATATTCTTCTGTGATATTAACATACAATAGCTGTCAGTTTTTTAACAGTGCACTGTGGTTTCCTTCACATTGTGACACCACAATGCTTTCAGATGAGTTAATTTATACTGTTTACAAATGATCTGACTCAAGCTATGTTGTAGTTTGATCATAGACTGCTATAATAGCAAGCGTCAGCTTTTGATTTTAGGAACCTTTTTAATAAAAGATGCTATTTGTTCCTGTTTCAAGGAATTTGAACTTAAATGTGGCATATTAATTGTCCTTTCCTTTCAAATTCATTGACTCGTGCGTCTCTCTGTGGGTAGATGAAATGTGCTTTGCACACTTGCCTCAGCTCTTGTCGAATTTGAACAAGGACGATGGCCACTTTTTCTCACTGATATTTAATTACATGAGTATTTAAGTCTACTTTTACTGTATGTAATGCACAGTGATGTTTGCAATATGTATTTTAAATTAAAGACTGAATTATACTTATTTGTGTCCTTTACTTGCACTGATTTTTTAATACACATTATGCTGTACAAACACAATCAAAATATTTGACAGTGACTTTGGCTTACCCTTAGGTTTAATCTGTTGTTGTTGTTGTTTTTTTCAGAAACTTTAAAGTAGTTCAACCAATAATTAAAATTAGCTGAAAATGTGCTCACCCTCAGACCAAGATGTAAATGAGTTTGTTTCTTCATCTGAACAGATTTGGAGAAATTTAGCATTACATCACTTGCTCACCAGTGGATGGGTGCCGTCAGAATGAGAGTCCGAACAGCTGATAAAAACATCACAATAATCCACACCACTCCAGTCCATCCAGTGGTGTGGATTACTGTGATGTTTTTATCAGCTGTTTGGACTCTCATTCTGACGGCACCCATTCACTGCAGAGGATCCTTTGATGAGCAAGTGATGTAATGCTCATGTAAATTTCTCCAAATCTGTTCTGTATCTATAGCACTTGCCGCTATAGATAAATAACTGGAAGAACAAAATGTGTTAAATAGTTAAACTCTTTGCACTACAAACCAACGTCTTCATAATTATGATACTAAAATGATAACAAATACCAGTTTGCAATATCATTCAGCATAGCAGGCTGTTTTTGTACAGCTAGAATAATTGGAAGTAGATGAAACCAATTACTTGGCATATTCAAGTTACAAATGGCTGTGTACTCATGTTAAAAATAAGGTGGATAGCGTAGTTTGAACAATTTCTAGTAGACTCTTCTACAGGAAGACGGCATCAGAAGCTATTAATATAACACGTACATATATGCATGACCACACAGGAACCCATTTAGGTATCTCTGCCAGACTTCAAAAGCTTTAACCATCACGAGTGAACAAGAAAGCTTCAGGTGTTCTCCTTTAAAGAGTCCAGGTACTTTTTTTTTTTTGGTGCAGTTTCATAAAGTTGAATTCATAATTTAAAGTAACTTCATCACTGTCTTTTTGTTTATTGTTTTATTTAGTCTCGGGGTGATTTACAGTATTATTCTTAACTGTGCTAACTTGGACATGGATCGAGTGTGCAGTGCAATCTTTCTTTTATTTATTGGTAAGTGAGCTTTATGCCATTTTAAAATTCTATTTTGTAAAGAACATTGTTTGATATAATCTATCATGTAGAAAGTGAACTGGGGCTAGTCACAGGAGCTTTATTGCACTAAAACTAAAAACTAAACTTGTATAAACTTTTTTTATGTAGGTTTAAAAAATTTTTTTTTATGATTTTTATTTTATTCACATTAAATTCTGGATATTTTTATGAAAATTAGCATATTTTTAGAAAGACACAATTTCTGCATATTTATATTTTAAACATGATGATCCATCAGGACCTAGGTCACTGAGTGTCTGATATCATCTGGTGGGGAAAAATGACATACAATTGCATTTTATGATTATAGCCACTAGAGTGGCCTATTGAATCCTATGGAGATTCTTAAATGAGCCAAACAAGTGAAATCTTTAAAGGGGTCATATGATGCTTTTTTAAAGATCATTATTTTGTGTATTTGGTGTAACAGAATATGTTGACATGCTTTAATGTTAAAAAAAACATTATTTTTCAAATACTGTACATTATTGTAGGTCCTCTATGCCCCGCCTCTCTCAAACGCTTAGTTTTCTACAAAGTCCCTCCTTCCGACAAGCGCAGTCTGCTCTGATTGGCCAGCTGACCCAGTGCATTGTGATTGGCCGAACACCGCAAGCACTCGTCGGAAATGTAACACCCCTTACCATAATCGTGAGCTTTATCTAAATAAATGTAAAGACAAAGCCCGAAAGGGGAACAGAGTCGCCTGACAGACACAGTGATGAAGCTGGTCGAGCCGGGGGGCGTGGCAGAGTCTTAACTTTGATAAAGAATATCTCTTTGGTTTTGAGACTTTAGTCTTTGCAACTTCAGTGATCTTATCTATGCACAATCAGCTTGTAACACTCCAAAGAGAAAGGAAAACTTGAAATCGCATCATATGACCCCTTTAAAACTACACCAACTTGAGGCTTCATTAAGCTTTCAGATATATATATCAAAACATTAAAAATATATATATATTGTAAAAAAAAAAAAAAAATTGATACAGAATTTTAATCCAAACACATGCATATTCATACAGTTCATAAATATGTAATAAATATAAAAGATACATTTAAAAATATAAATATGATATAAACTCATTGGACTCCACCCCATCACTCAAATTTAACTGTGTTAAGTCAAAATAAAATTCAAAATGACAGTCATTTCCCAGCAGAAACATCATAAATGCTATAATGTGTTTCAATGGGAGAGTGTGTGCCATGTGTGTGTTTGTGTGTGTGTGCCTGTGTGGGTATGTGAGTTTTTTTGTGCATTGGGGACATTCTGCAGTCTCAGCCCTTTGTTTGGGTATGCATCTTTTCTGGATTGTGTCAGATTTTATATAGTTAAATTTTTTTTTTAAATGCTATTTTTTTTATAATAAAATATAATTAAGTAAATATATAATTATGCGAATTCTGTCTTTTAAACTCAAATTCTGCCATGTGTTTTACATTATAAATGTATATTGATTATGCACTCTAAGAAACGTTTGTCAAAATAGGGCGCAATGTATTATGTTAATGTGATTAATTTTCCACATAGATTTTTCACAGGTGTTTACCTGTATTTTGAATTAAGCATTGCATTGCATTGCATTGTGTTGTGTTTTATGGTTATAGGAAAACTTAGGAAATTAGATTTAAATTACCAGTACATGTTCTGTTGTATATATAAAAATATTTATGAAACACAAAATGATTAATAAAACCGGATTACATTTAGCAGAGAACTGTTAAATAGTGTATAATACGCCATGAAATGGCAGCTTCTCACTTTGTCCACTTGCCCCATATAGTCACTTGATTGAGTTATGTATTAAAGGGGTCATATGATGCGATTTCAATTTTTCCTTTCTCTTTGGAGTGTTACAAGCTCTTGGTGCATAAAGAAGATCTGTAAATTTGCAAAGACTAAAGTCTCAAATCCAAAGAGATATTCTTTATAAAAGTTCAGAGTCAGCCACACCTACCTAAAACGGCTCGTTCTAACACGCCCCCACATATCTACCTCACTATGAGGAAAGATTTGCATAATGCCGCCCAAATGTTCATGCAAAGAAAGAAGGTGTAACTTTTATTCTCACTGTAGTTTTGTTGACGCTGCAGCCATGTCGTGAAGGCGCTGTGAAAGCGAAACTACTTTGTTTGGTCTTCCAAAAGAGGACAATATCTGCTTCGTCATGCCTAGAGCTGATCTGTGCTGGTCGCTGAGGGAATACATCAACTTTCACCATGGACAAAGCGGAGTCCAGCCCGGGGTCCGTCACATGTGGTTGCTGCTCATTCGTTGCTGCTCGCCGTTCTCGACCCCGCCGCCTTAGCTCACTCTATCCCGGCCTCAGCGCACGCTAAGCCAGGGCTTTGGCTCACGCTAGCCCGGCCTCAGCTCACTCTATCCTGGCCTCAGCGCACGCTAAGCCAGGGCTTCCCCTCACGCTAGGCCGCTGTGTTTTTCGTTGTGAAACGAAACTACTTTGTTCGGTCTTCCAAAAGAGGACACAACTACAAATCAGTGGTTAAGTTGTATTTACAACACTGTTCCAGAACAGTTCAACCCAAATATTCAGATGTGTGCAGCACATTTTATGGAGGACTGTTTCCTGATCCTGGTAGAGTAGACTACAATGCCGGCTGTTCTGACTCACAAACTGCAAGTAAGTTTTTTATATTAAAGAATTTGCCACTGACGATTCAAAGTTTTGAGCAGTGTAGAGTAGCGCTTGTTGTTTGTCATTTCTCTGATCACAAATGCAGACAGAGTTTTATGTTTATGCGGCGCGATGCAATGCAACGCAACGTGTAAAAAGACAGTATAAGTCATTATAATCAGTAATTATGTCCCCACTGGATGCAACAAATGCATCATTTGTAATGGGTTTGAATGTTTTTGTCTCGTCGCTCTGGCCAGACAGGGCATCACAGTATGTGAGGGGCGCAACATTTCCGTCTCATGCTTGAGGTATTCGGCCAATCACAACGCATTGGATAGCTGGCCAATCACAGCACACCTCGCTTTTTCAGACCGATGAGCTTTGTAAAAATCGACGCGTTTAAGAAAGGCGGGGCATAGAGGAGAAACAATAATGTACAGTATGTGGAAAATAATGTGTTTTTTTTACTTTAAACCGCATAAACACATTTCATTACACCAAATACACAAAATAATGTTCTTTTTAGCAACATCATATGACCCCTTTAAAGTCACATGTCAGCAGATATTTTGTGTTCAAAGAAATTATCCATCTAACAACAAGAAAGCATAACAAGCTCAAAACCATCAATATTCCAACCATATATACTTGAATAAATGATCAATTATCTTATTTCTTTTAACTTCCTAACCACAACAGGAGCTTTGATCAGCAGTACAAGTCAAGGGAACTGAACTTCCATTTGAAACCAAAGTGCAAAGCCTGTAAAGGAGACTCGGTCACAAAAAGCTGCATTTTTCAGCCAGATGGAAAGTACAAAGTTTAGTACTACAACCCGACTGATTTAGACTGTAACTCTGAAATAGACAGATTACATGAAAAATGGCATATTTATACAGAAAACATGTCACTTGGTCAACATTAATTCTGTCAAGACCAATGACAGTGGATGGTACTTCTGCAAGGTCATGAGAGATATTCCTGTTCTCAAAGAAAAAAAAAGAAAGAAAAAATTCAGTAATATAATAAAAGTTCTGGTCAGAAAGTAGAGGGAAACTTGGTATTTGCCACATAAATAAGAGTAAGTTGTATGGGTTATTTATTGTTGTGTTATGAAGTTAGAAGGCTATGTAGTTAATATAGCTTTTCTCTCAATACACTCTATGTAGCACTCTTTGTGGACACAAAGAATAGATACATCATAGATAGAGATACATATAGATACAGCAATAGTTTCAGCTACACACCAATATGGTGGTATTTGAAAAATTCTGGATAAACTCACTAAAAGAAACCATCATGTTCACAACAAGCTCAAGATCAACACTATTCCAGTCATATACTTCTTGTTTTAGCAACAGACAATAAATTACTGTTCTCTTCATTTTGTGACCACAACAGGTGGTGTGATTGGTGGAAGTCGAGAGGAAAGACTGAACGTCTATTTGGAACCAAAGTACGCTGAAGTTTGTGAAGGTGACTCGGTCACTATAAACTGCACTTTTCAGCCCGGTGGAAATTATAAACTGAGGTGGTACTACAGTGCGACTGATTTAGACTGTAACTCTGGAACAGAAAGATTACATAAAAAATGGCATAATAATAAAGAAAACAATGTCAATTGGTCAGTATTCACCATTAATTCCATCAAGACCAATGACATTGGATGGTACTTCTGCAGTGTTGTGAGAGATATTCCTGTTCTTGACCAAAAATGCAGTAATGGAACACAAGTTCAGTTAGCCAGCTTATGTAGGATCACTGCCTGCATATAAACCCAAAAGACAAGTTCAGTAGTTCATCAGCCAAAGTGGTAGAATTTAATTATTATTAATAATATTGTTGTTGTTGTGTGGATACAAAACCTTGTACGTATCGTTCTGTTTAAAGTGGAAATGTGTCTCTCATTTGTGCCAATTGCTTCATTTGAACAAGGACAATGGTCTTTTTTTCACTGGTATTTAAATTTACATTTAAGTCTGCTTTTATTGTATGTAATGCTATTTGCAATTTTTTTTTTATTAAAGACTGAGATATATTTGTCCTAGCATTCTTTGTGATATATACAGATTATGCAATACACAGACATGCAACTTAGATCTGTAAAGAAAAATGCCAGTATTACATTTTCTGTTTCAGTTTGATGTTTAGTTCGACTTTTAAACAGTGGTTCAGGCTTGCCTTTAGGTTTAATATCGAAACCACATCCAATGCGTCACAGTTCTCAGCAAGTCATGTATGAGATGTCAAAACAAAACTCCATCAAATGTAGAGGGCCCCCCCAAAAAAGTATGTGGACACGTAAATCACTTAATTTCCAAATGTCTTGCATTAAATATAAGATATCAAGTCATAAGATACAATATATCAAGACGAAATATCAATGTGTCATTTATTTGAACTAAATATAGGACAAACACATTCTAAGTGAAATATTTCCCCAAAATATGTTTATGTTTCAAAGTACAAAGAACTGACTTAAAATATTCACTATAAATATCAGTTAATTAAAAGACATTGCACAAATGGTTCAGAAAAGTTCAATTAATTTAGAGAAAAGCTTGTGCAGATGCTAATTTGCTAACTATCTAATGCAATGGAATATTTCAATGAAACACAACTGTGACTTGAAGGTCCAAAAGTGTTCACATACAAGTTGGGGACATTATTTTTGAGCAGTGCTGTTTCTGCGAGTGAACAGAAAGCGTCTCTGGTGTTTTCCTGATACGTCTGATGTCAGTCGAGTTTTTTGTGGTGCTGATTCTCATTTCATGTTTATGCTGCTGACCTGCTTTCATGCCTGTAACTTGTGCACATTACTTCAAAGCAACTCTCACATTTTAACCCACTTTAAGAGCGGTAAGTGTACTTTAAATAATTTTAAAACTATTACTTTTTCAGCTGCAGATCTTGCATGCTGTGTATTGCATTAGAAGTATAGTTATTTGCCAAAACCATTTGAAAGAATCATTCTGTTTGCTTGAATAATGTCTAGTAGACTTAAACTTCTACAGGAAGACAATATAATTCTTTTCATAAGCTATCAACAGATAGCTCTGAGACCTATTCATATATGCATGACCACACAGGAACCCGTCTAGGTATCTCTGCCAGACTTCAAGAGCTTTAACCATCACGAGTGAGCGAGCGAGGTGCTGTTTTCATTGAAGTTGGATCTATCATTCAATTAAAACTATTTTTGCTCTGAAGGAGGTTTATTATTCACGACCCACTCTGTGTCCAGCTTAGGCATGGATCGACTGTGCAGTATAATAGTTGTTCTTTTACTCACAAGTAAGTGAAATTTTGTGCTATCTTAAAAGCCTAGTTTGTTAAGAACAATGTTTGGATTTAATCTAACACATAGAATTAGCCAGATATTTTGTTAAGTAGAGTTTTTGACACTTTATGACCAAAATATGACCAAGGTTAGTTAATACAAAGGCTTTATCTCAATAAATGTTAGATTTTGATTACACAAATGTGTTTCACTTAGCAATAGTTTTGTAAGTCAGTTGCAAGCATCTAGTTCAAAAACCTCTTAAATTAGAATAATTTTGTACATTTTGTCTTTTACAGTAAAATTTTGTCACATGTGTTTTACGTTATTAATGTAGTTTATTAATTACAATATTTGTTCACCAAAACAATAGATTATCTTTTACATTTTCACTGTTTCATTAATCATTTTGTGTTTCATAACTATTTGATAGTATAAATTTGCAGAAAAGCTGTTAAATTGAATATAACATGTCATTTAATGTTAGATTCCAGTTATGACAACAGGTTCCACGATGAAAATGTATATTTCCTGTGCAATAAATATATATATATATATATATATTTTTTTTTTTTACAGTTAAAACTTTGACTACTACAAACTACTTTGACTAAGAAACTGACTTTCAAAAATAAACCAAGCAATTAGCCCTATAGTTTACCTTGTATTTACGTTATGGACAAGCTATGAGTAAAAATGACAAATTAACACATTGGTTGACAAACCCAGAATAGCTTGTTTGAGGTATTATATGAGTAATTACAGTCATGTGCCATTAGATGTTTTGCATTTAAAGCTGTTAGTTAGCTCAACTAGTATCAACTAATGTTAAGAACCAAAAAACTCAATTCAACTTAATAATTTATCACAATGTCAGTATTCCAGTCATGTGTCTATTGTTTATAGCAACAGACAATAAATTATCTTTATTTTTTTGTTATTTTCCTGACCATAACAGGACCTTTGATCAGTAGTACAAGTCAAGAGGAATTTAAAGTCTATTCGGAACCCAAGCACATCCAAGTTTGTGAAGGAGACTCAGTCACATTCAACTGTTTTTTTCAGCCAGGTGGAAAACATAAGGTGAGCTGGTACTATAGCCAGACACCTAATTTAGGCTGTGACTCTCTAACTGACAAGATACCTGAAGAACAGCATTTTTATACACAAAAGAATGACATTTGTGCAACACTCAACATTAATTCCATCAAGACCAATGAGAGCGGATGGTACTTCTGCAAGGTTACAAAAGATATTCCTTTTCTCGAAAACAAATGCAGTGATGGCATACAAGTTCTGGTTGGTAAGTAGAGGGTTGTTTCAAATATAGAAATGCTGCGATGTAAAATTAATACAATATATTTCAGATTCTGTACTATTTCTCTAATCAAATATGTAAATATGTGACACTGATCATGTGAACTCCTTTGTACAAATAGTCAGATTTGATTTATTCCATTGAAGCACTAGATGCTCTTTGGATGATTCTCAAATAATGTTGGAGAAACAAGATGATCACGCTTTACACAAACGTAATGAGTTCATGCATCGAGTGTTGCTATCATTAAAGCAGAAGAGGACAAGCCAAATACTAAGACATTATGAAATTAATGTAAATTGTTCACCTAAACTTTTCCCTCAAATTGGTCTGTTGATAATTTAATTTGTCATTAAAAATGCAAGAGTAGTCATTAAATCATATAAATAAAAACATTTTCACCAGTGGTCTCAGACTGTTAAGGTGAACGTCAAAGAGCTTGATCTATAAATATAAATTGCAATGTAAAAACTTCTTTATGCAAACTATTTATGTTGCATTACAGCTTTAAATATTTGTGGGAAATAAAGACAATGTATACCAATAACCAAATTTCCAATTTGACAACTATAGAATTCCATCACTTTCACATTTTAACTGCCTAACATTTAAACTCCTAAATCCTTTATTGAAATTATTAAAAGTACCAAAAAAAAAATCACAGTTTTGACAACTTTCACTGTTGTTTTTTCTCTATAGATACCAACAGCACCCAGGAATATCCAAAACAGACACAGACTCTGACGCAAAATCTAACTACACAAGATTCACCCACAACTTGCTTGATCAGTGGTAAAATGTAGCTTTTTTTCCCCTCATTAAGTAATGGGTTTACTGCATTATAACTAGGCTACTGCTTCTATTGTGGTCTGTGTGTAGGTTTGTCTCAAATATCAATAAACTTGTTCTCAAATGTACGTTTTTAGGAAATAAAGTGTACTGTTGCTACAAAATTATTTACAGGCATTCAACTGACATAGTACTACACAGTGGGGTCCAGAAGACAGAGACCCCTAGTTGTCCTTTTTTCAAATTTTTATTATAATTTTTTATAAGTGCTGTCAAAATTAGCGCTTTAACGCATGCAATGAATTTTTTCAGTTTAACAACGTTAAAAATATTTAACGCAATTAACGCAGGGGCGAAGCTCGGGTTGGCCACCCCACTCACAACTGCAGCTTCTGTCTCTTTTTTTCTTGACAAGAATTGTGTTTATTTAAATGCAGAACGTCTTTACGACCACATCAAATGGGAGACTTTTCAGACGTGCGTTCTAACTTCACCTCAGCGCCTGGCGCGAGTCAAATGAGCGAGGAAAAGGTACAGGTGTCAAGAGAGCTTCAGTAGAACAACAATGAACTGCTGTCAGATGAGATGTTGTCAGGCCATATGTCAGTAAAAACGTCAGCCGTTATACTGTGCTCGTAGCACTTGCTCTTCAATCACACGCACAAATACGCCGACACACACTGTAGCCTGTATAATTTAATATTAGTCCAAAGAGCCAAAGAAACTACGAGCATGCAATGTCGTAGTTATGTCGTCAGTTAAGTCATGAAGTTACCAAAAAGGCAGTTAAAGCTGCCTTAAAACTGTGCATGTAAGTAAGTAATTGTTATATATGAGTCACATTTAAGAACATCTCTGAAATGCAGTGGTTTTCCAAACTGTCCTGGAGCACCAGCACTGTCTCCCTCGTCTAACACACCCGATTCAACTCGTCAGCTCATTAGTAGAGACTTTAAGACCTGAAGTGAGTAAGAAAAGTTAAAGAGTTATGAGAAAATAGGATGCGTGTGATCCGCAAAACTGTGCATGTAAGTAAGTAATTGTTATATATGAGTCACATTTAAGAACATCTCTGAAATGCAGTGGTTTTCCAAACTGTCCTGGAGCACCAGCACTGTCTCCCTCGTCTAACACACCCGATTCAACTCGTCAGCTCATTAGTAGAGACTTTAAGACCTGAAGTGAGTAAGAAAAGTTAAAGAGTTATGAGAAAATAGGATGCGTGTGATCCGCATCATGTTCAGCAGCGGCAGCTCTTAAAGTTATAGCAGTCAAAAAATCTAATAACCCAGCTGCTGTGATGTCTGTTAATCAAAGAACAAAAGGAAAAAGAGGAAATCTATAACTTTTGTAGCTTTAAGGATTCATCTATTTAATTTTGAATTTAGTGTTTGATAACTTTAAATTGCTGTATATTTCCTACTTTCTGAAGGGCACAGGTATAAATATGACTTTTATTATAATGGGTTTATGTGAAGATTGTTTTAACTTCACTTAAATGAGAAGTTGTTGTTTTTAAAAGTCTACTAAATGTTAAAATGGATAGATCTCAATTGTACTGTAATGTTGAATAGCTAGTGACAATGGTTAAATATTAGGAAAAAGAAAAAAAGTATTACTTTAATAATACTATCAGTAGTATTGGTATCAGTGATACTCACCTTCACTTCAGTCATAAAAAAAGGTACCATTAAACAAATATTTAAAATATATTGCTATTATTAAAATTATTACAATATAAAAATCACAATTGATTTCAGAAAAAATATGCTACCTAATAAAATACCTGACCTTAATTTTTTTACTGATTGACAGCACAAATTTTTATTATTATTATTTTCTTTTCCTAAACCTTTCTGTTTATGTCCAGGATTAAATTAAGTTTTGAACCCCAGATTTTCAATGTGGTTTTAGCCTTTTAGACACCACTGCATTTATGATAATACGTTTTTGGAGTTCAAGACCAAAAACACAATTACTGGCTTGTCAAGCAGGTTTGTAGAGTGATTTGGAGGGGAAGAATTTAGGAAAAAATTGTTTGCTTTCCCTTCAAAAAAAAAAAGGTTGCAATCATATTTGATTCAATACAACTCCATAATCAAATTCACACATGCATTCTTTGAAAATATAAATCTAGCGTTAACCCTGCAGCCATAGGAAGAGCCACACATGTGACAGAATTACCTAACATTGGGCTATTTCTTGTAAATTTTTGTGTGTTACAGCCACAACAATCCCCACAACATCCTCCACACCACCGTACAGCATTGCTCAGTGGCGGATATGGCTAGCGTTGGCAGTTGGATGTGTAGTACTAGTTGTGTTAATCGTTGTCATATGCATCTTGACTCGCAAACCTAAAGGTACGTCTACAATGACTCAATGTTGCATTTAAAAAAATCTGTCGCCAAATAAATAGTTTAATCCTAAACTAATTTATTTAACAAAAACAATGTTAACTTTGACCAAATCTAACGTTAAGAACCTACAGTCCATTGTCCGTCTCACCTTAATGTTTTATACACTTAATAAAATCAGTGCAGAAATAATTTTCACTCAGAAATATCTAGTGAATTTTACAACTAATTACAAAGAAATGGCAAGCAACACATTGAATTAAGCATGAAATTTTGGATGACTAAAATACTATTTTTCTGTAAAACGTATTCCAATAATCTTTATTTACAACTTTGAAAAATATTTTTTACAGTGTATGTGGCTCAGTAAATTGATAATGATTATTTCAAATGCATGATATAAGCATCATAAAGCATTACAACATAACATCACCATAATAATGATGTTCAAAGATTGTATAACTTTACTCAAACTAGGCCTAACTTTACTCTCAAGCCAACACACATAATGCTAAAGCCTTGTGGTTATGAATGTCTACAGCCTATAACTATAATTTTTGCCTCAAACTGAGGGAAGAATCAAGATTATTTCTTGCTGTTATCAAAATTATGCCATCAAAAATCCTTTAAAAGACACACAGACTGTTTGGGGTCCTCATACGAGACTCTGCTGAGAAACATTAATGCATCCTCAGGAGTCTTTGTACAAGGTCAGATATTTCCTGGGTCGCAAACTGAGCGCTGAATGAGTGTGGGTGTCATGTGGTTAAGCGCTATGAGACTGAGCTCCAGTTGATGATTAAACTGCCTCTCATTGTCTGTGGTTAGACTTGAGCAGTTAGGTGCAGCATGCACAGCAAAACCATTTTCTTCCAGAACCTCAGCGTGGCCTGTGCTTTGCACTGTTAACCATTTGATGTAACTCTACAGTAATGTTATGTGTTTCTAGAGATCATCTATGAGAACACTAAACCAGTGGAATCGAGCTGCTGGAGGCAAAACCGGACTAAGATGGAAATCTGCGACCTGCCTAAGTCCCAAAAAACTGACACCATTAAACCGCTGAGGAAGTATGACACTCTTTCAAGCAACAGAATCCACCGGCCATAACTATTCCATATGAAAGAATTATCCCCTGAAAACACATTAAATATCTTATATTAAATGTCTTACCATGGAAACATATTTAATTTTGTAATGTAGCACTGTAATGTAGCATGGGTAGATGTAAATATAAAGCTGTTTTTTTTTGTCAGAAAGAGATACATGAGAAAACCTGATTTTTTTTACTTTAATGACTTTCAGTTGTATCATACTGAAACATTCTGTGGTTACAAAAAACGTGAAAACAACAAAAAGAAAAATCTGCCACACTCCTTTTCCACTCACAATTAATAATGCATATTATTGTGACAGTACAAATAGGTCTATGGTATTTCAGAAATAAACATAAAGATTAATCGACCAAGATTACCCTTACGAAAAAGAAGTTTATTCAAGTGTGCTATTAGTATACTTCTTTTAAACTAAAAATAGGAAAGTATACTTTTAGTCTACTTTTTATGTACTTCTTAGAAATGGGCTTTATGTACTTCTAAGAAATATACTTAAAATGACATTTAAGTATACTTGACTTATACTTAGAAAAAGTCTAAATATATTTAAGCTATACTTGTGTTCCTAGAATGCGTGTTTTCATTGTTATACTGTAGGGGGCGCTAGTACACATCTTCTGTACAGAATTTCCAAAAAACACAAGTGAAGAAGAAACCGAAACAACAGATGCTTCCACATTCTAACACGATCATCAGACATAAAACAGCATCAAAACTATGTAACATTATGGAATAAAATGTCGACCAATGACGAGGTAATAATAACTGTCAAGCTTTGGGGTGTTGATCGACTCTATCTACGTTTTGATTATCATTCTGAATCCAATTCATAGTCTTTTTTCAGCTTTTTGTTCAAAATGTTGTTTATTTCTTTATTTTTTATTTATGAAACTTATCCACATTCAAGTGTTTAAAAAA
>NW_015505918.1:89331-92873 GCF_001515645.1 Sinocyclocheilus grahami | reverse complement strand
TAACAAAATATATACAAATTAATATCTAAATAGGGACATAGTAGTATACTTCAAGTATGATGTAAAGTTCACTTTAAAAAAAACTTACGAGTATACTTGCAGTATAAAACTACTAAACTAGTAGTTTACTGAGACTATACTTCAAAGTGTACTAAAAATTTATTTAATTTTAATTTTATTAATTTTAAAAGTATTTAATTAGTAAACTATCAGTATACCTATAAGTTCACTTTTATTAGTTGCAGTACAAACTAAACATTTTGATGTAAACTTGTTGTGTACTCAAAGTTTACTACTGTTATACTTAAAGTATACTTAAAAGTATACTTTTATATACTAGAAAGTGGGCCAATTTAGTTCCAAGGAGTATTGAAATAGTACACTTACAAGTATACTACTAGTACACTGATATGTGTATACTTACTACATAAAGTATACTAAAAAATATACTTTACTTAAGTATACTTACTAAAATAAACTTGAAGTATACTACTTTTTGGTAAGGGTAGATAACAAACCACATACTGTGACAGCAGCAAATGAGGGAAGAAAATAAGGAATTGAGGTGTTTCATGCTTATGAATTATTCATTCTTATGCAGTCACTAAAGGAACTAAGAATTGTCTTTGAACGCCCGTTTCCACATAACTAATTTCAGTCATTAACTTTTTCACATGAAAACGAGGCTGTGAAGGACAGACTTACAGTCTTTACAATGGCAAGCACTGTATAATGGTAATTTCACAACTCATAACTTAAAACACTGTTCTATGGTGTTTTTGTCTACTGAAGGTTTTTGAACAATGATGTTGTTAAACAACAGTACAATCCATTGAACGCACTGTACTTCTATCCCTCACAGCCTCGTTTCATTCGGGTCAAAAATAAAATACTCGACCTTGCGACACAAGACAAAGTTATTGCCTACCTCAGATCTTGAAAATAACTTAAAGGAAACATGAACTTTCAAACTGTGAACTCTGTATGCACAAACAAGTGCTTTCCATGACAAAGACTGTGTTAGTCGCTGAATATGTATTTTGAACATTGATAAAATTGTTTATTTTATATAGGCCTACTTACCGATTTCTATTCGATTGTGAGACAATAGTGTTCTTTCTGAGAGAAGATAGAGCCCGCCCACACGCTTTTCTGATTGGCTGTACTTTATGATTTATTTAGTCTAGTTTCGAAGGTTATGTTTGTTTGTTTTTTGAAAGAAATTAATACTTTTATTCAGTAAGCAATAAAACAGTTATTCAGTAAATACTTTTACACTTTGACATTGGTAATAATAATACATTTTTCTTAAGCATCAAATCAGCATATTGGAATGATTTCTGAAGGATCATGTGACACTGAAGACTGGAGTAATGATGCTGAAAACTCAGCTTTGTCATCACTGGAATGATTTACAAATGAAAATACAAATCAGTAAAGTGGAATAACATTTAACAATATTACTGTTTTTACTGTATTTTTCAAATAAATAAACTCATCGTTGGTGAGCATGAGAGACTTCTTTCAAAAACATTTTAAAAATCTTTCTGTCCCCAAATTTTTTAGAGTATGTTCTGGTGTAAAAATCATTAATTAGATGTTCATTAAGCAGCTTTATGAAATGCAGAGGTGGGACAATTTTCACACAAAAAAAAACACACTACTAGCAGAAAGTGGGACGCAGTACTGCAGAGAACAACGCTGTCCTAGTAAAAAAACAATGAAGGCCTTTGCCAAACAGGGTCACGCTCACAGACAGGAATTGATGAACACTCGGGTGCTCCAAAATGTAACAGTTCATGCACTTCCTTTGTGACCTAGATTTACCAAAAACTGAACAGTGGAAGACTGACAAAGATAGAATCAATTGCTGAACTGTAATGTTAATACTTTACGGTATATAATTATTTGCCATAAAATTGCCTTTAGTACTTAGATTAAATCATGGTTTTATGCAATATGGAAGAAATGTAATTATTATTATTATTATTATTATTATTATTATTATTATTACCACCATGAAAATAGCATTTAATACTGACTGACAGACAGACAGACAGATAGATAGATAGATAGATAGATAGATAGATAGATAGATAGATAGATAGATAGATAGATAGATAGATAGATAGATAGATAGATAGATAGAATCAATTGCTGAACTGTAATTCGGACACTAAGTTAATACTTTGTGCGATATTTGACAAATACGGTAAAAAATAGGCCTTAAAACACGTTAAAACTCAAATGGTCACTGAAGAATCGCTCTCACGGTACTTTGATGTCAAACACCGATCGATCTGCGTAAAAGTACTTTAAAAAAAGTCGCACACACCTAACTATGTGCGCGTATTTACATCGCTTCGACTGCCCATGCACCTTCTCACGCACCACGATTGGTCGATTATGTACGATGCCTGCATGCAAGGGTGTAACTTTGGTTTGAGAAGTGGGGGGGACACAAAATGGGGGAAAATGTTTTCCAGTTGAATCCCATTTCCTGCATGTACATACATTTAGGGATTATGGTGATACAAAATCCAGGAAATAATTAAGTTGATTAATGATCAATTCTGCCAAAACGAATAGTAGGCTACTAAATTATGTATAAGAAAAAGATGTCTTACTTTCTTTATTGTTTAATAGGTGGCCGATCGCCAAGACTTGAGAGAATCATTTTATAAAGTCGAAAATGTTCACCATTAATGTTTTGAATAATGTTTAAATAATGTGAGACTCAATTTCCACTGTTACACTTTTATTTCAAACTAACCGCTGTACCTGAAAATATAAAATAAATCACTTGTTGCACAGGACAGAATGTTCTACATCAGTGGTTCCCAGACTTTTTAGAGTGGAGTACCCCTTGAGGCATTTCTGCTTATAGGCCTACCCCCTCTCTTCCACTTAGACTGCACCTTTTCCATTAAAGGACAATATTTGCACCTTAAATTGACTTTCCAATGCATTTTTTATCTTTATAAATAGAATATTAATGTTTTAAAAAAAAAGTTAAATAGATTAATATGCAATGATGATAAAAAAAGTGAAAAGTGATTCTTTTAATTGCTAAAACCGCCAGGTCACTGTCTTAATGCGTGAGTCATCAAGTCATTTGTTCATTCAGTAAGTTAAAGGAGTCATATGATGCGATTTCAATTTTTCCTTTCTCTTTGAAGTGTTACAAGCTCTTGGTGCATAAAGAAGATCTGTAAAGTTGCAAAGACTAAAGTCTCAAATCCAAAGAGATATTCTTTATAAAAGTTCAGAGTCAGCCACGCCTACCTAAAACGGCTCGTTCGAACACGCCCCCACATATCTACATCACTGTGTGGGAAGATTTGCATAACGCCGCCCAAATGTTCACGCAAAGAAAGAAGGCGTAACTTTTATTCTCGCTGTAGTATTGTTGACGCTGCAGCCATGTGTCGTGAAGACGCTGAGTGCTTTGTTGTGAAAGCGAAACTACTTTGTTTGGTCTTCCAAAAGAGGACGATATCCGCTTCGTCATGCCTGGAGCTGATCCGTGCTGGTCGCTGAGG
>NW_015505918.1:58031-89321 GCF_001515645.1 Sinocyclocheilus grahami | reverse complement strand
TGCAGACATGGTTTTATGTTTACGCGGCGCGATGCAACGCAACGCGTAAAAAGACAGTATAAGTCATTATAATCTGTAATTATGTCCCCACTGGATGCAACAAATGCCTCGTTTGTAATGGGTTTTAATGTTTTTGTCTCGTGCTCCGGCCTGACAGGGCATCAAAGTATGTGAGGGGCGTAACATTTCCGTCTCATGCTTGAGGTATTCGGCCAATCACAACGCACTGGATAGCTGGCCAATCAGAGCACACCTCGCTTTTCAGACCGATGAGCTTTGTAAAAATCGACGCGTTTCAAAAAGGCGGGGCATAGAGGAGAAACAATAATGTACAGTATGTGGAAAATAATGTGTTTTTTAAACCTTAAACCGCATAAACACATTTCATTACACCAAATAATGTTCTTTTTAGCAACATCATATGACCCCTTTAACTAAGCAAGTGGCTGTATTTATAAATGAATAATTGAATCAGCATGTTGTTCGCGTACCCCCTCTGTCGCCTCACGTTCCCAAGTTTGGGAACCACTGTTCTACATTAAATATTTAGCTAATAACAGTCTGTTACCTAGCAACAGTGTATGTTAGCGTTAGCTCAGTCAACGTAGGCTAACATTAACATGTGTAGACAGAAAATATGATTATCCTGACCTGAGCTAATTTACTGAATCAACCAACTCACATCTCCTTTCTTTCTTTCTTTCTTTCTTTCTTTTCATCCATGATGACATGAAAGTCATCTGTTGCTGCTTCTGGTGTTTCATCGCTGACTGTGCCGTAACCGCGATACCTGCTCATTAGAACTTTCAGTGAGCTATTTTTAGAGTGTGCACGCAACGTTCCTGGACGCGGATGCACGCGTCTGTGCCCTGCTTGGCCCTGCTCCTCCGTGGCGATGATGCGTGCGGTTAAAAAAATCATAACAAACGAATTTGAAAGTAGGGGGGGGGGGACATGTCTCCCCTGTCCCCAGTGGAAATTACGCCCCTGCCTGCATGTTATTGGTTAAACTATTTCTTGAACATTACCATCAGCAAGTATGAAAACAGGAAAACAAAGCCAAAACCTGGATATTGTAGGCAACATATAAATCCTGGCCAAGACGTGTCCGGGAAAAAGAGCAGTGGTCACCCTACATTTAGAAAATGTCTTTAATATAGGTCAAACTGATTTTTACAGACGTTTATCGGATGTCTGTACACAGCAGATGCTTTCCAGATGAAACGATCTTTAACAGACATCTTGAAGACGTGCGTGGGCTTTCTAAATAATCTCAAATGAGTTCCTCTTTCAGCTCAAAGCATTCACCGATTAGGTCAGCAATGTACACATCGATGAGTTCTTGGTGAAACATGCTTTTAGATCAGGCTTGTGATTTCATAGTGCCATCAAGTGGTCTTTTTTTTTTTTTTTTTTTGCTTTCTAGCTAAATAAAATACAATAAAAATGAACACTACAATTAAATAATATTGTTTCTTAAGTGTAATAATTGTAAGATGTTAAATATTTTCAAATACTTTGTCCATTTATGTCCTTTGTCCATTTTATTCCGACCCACATAGTGTCATATTTTAGATTCACAAACAGCAGCGCGTCTCTCCCCCGGTAACCGGCGCTGCTGCTGCTGCTGCTGCTGCTGCTGCTGATGCTGATGGAGAGAGCGAGACGGGCAGAAGGTGGGTGGGGACGTCCGAGCCATTGTCGGGATAAACGCACCTCACGCTCGGGCGGCTGAACGCTGAGCTCGCGCTAATCCGCGCAGGAGAAGACTGAATAAACAACACCGGTTTGGCCGAAGCTTTGTTTTAGGTAAGCTTTTGGAAATGCTGCACGAATTACGGTGTCTTGCAAGCACGCAGAGAGTTAAAGCTTCATTGCGTTGCTTTTGGGGCCAGACAGGACATGCGTGCTGTGTAGCCTATACATGTGAATGTCAGCGAAAATGACAGATATGAGGGTTGCATGCAATGAACTGAGTCAGTAAATAAATTGTTCAGATCAGCAGCCTAATTCCCAGTGTCTCCATTGCACTAATGCAAGCTTCTCTTTGCTGACAGGACTGCATGGCACAAGTTGTCACAGTAATTGCATGCATAATAAATCAAGATTTTAAAAGACGTTTCATTTTCTCTCTGGATCACATTATTTATTTAAATGATGCTACATTTGAAAAGGGCTTGAGGTCAGTGATATGGATTTATTGTGGTTTACATTGTTTGATGCTTATGCATTATTTTTGTTTCTTATTTAACATATGGTCTATGAAATATACAAGTTCTGGTCGCTTGATTTACTAAGCAGCATGCCATAGTGCACTGAACCAGAATGATTTGCTTACCTAAATGGGGGACATTCCATAGATTACTGTTGTTTTTATTTTTCTATAGTTAATAATTACAACAGACTGACTCTAACCCATAGAATAATTTTTTTATTTATTTATGATAAATGTATTTAGTATTTAAAATACATTTATTTCTTTATCATGCTTAAATACATTTTTATTAAATGTATTTATTTATGATTTATTTGGTTTAATACGCCAATAATTTAATATATGATGTAGATGATTTATTGTCCTTGTGGGAATATTGGGTCCCACAATTTAGGCAAAACCAAACACACACACACACACACACACACACACAGAGAGCTCTTGATGTCCTCGATTACAGATAACCTTGTCCCTCTGTCCCTTCAGGGATCTGAAACCATGACTGCAAAGGAGATCATAAACATTAAAGAAGCAGAGATAATCAAGCTGATCCTGGACTTTCTGAACTCCAGAAAGCTCCACATCGGTATGCTGGCCCTGGAAAAAGAGAGCGGCATCATTAATGGGCTTTATTCAGATGATATGCTCTTCCTGAGGTGGGTTGTAAGTTGTGTCTTTGAAACCTAAACAACTAATGAATTCTTAGTGATTCTAATAAGCTACTGTTCAAAAGTTCGGAATCACTAAGGCATAGGTTTTTTGAAAGAAATGTTAAGCAAAGCAGCATTTAATTGATCCAAAATGCAGTAAAAATGTCATTGTTTTTTTTTTTTATTCAAAAGTAATTTACTTGCAGCGGCCATTTTAGCAGCATTTACTCTAGTCTATTACGAACAAAACTATGCCATCCTTAAGAAATAGTTGTGCTGCTTAATGAATTGTGGAAAAGGGAAAAAAAGTGTATTTTTCAGGTGCTGAAGTATGGAGTACACTTGCATTTCTTGCAGTAGCATCATTTGAACTTATGAAAGATGTTGTTTAATATTTTTTGGTAGGTGAACTCATATTTGGCCCTTCTCTGTTTTTTTTGTTTTTGTTTTCTAAGGCAACTTATATTAGATGGGCAGTGGGAGGAAGTTTTGCAGTTCATCCAGCCTTTGGAGGGCCTGGAAAAATTTGACAGAAAGAAGTAAACAAGTCAGGTTTGAATCTTTTGCCAACACTCAAGCATGTGTTGCTTGTGTCACAGTCTTTTGGGCTTTTTTTATCTTTCAGGTTTCGATATATCATCCTAAAACAGAGGTTTCTGGAAGCTCTGTGTGTAAACAATGCCATATCTGCAGCAGATGACCCTGAGAATGTGAGTGTTTGTATGTGTGTGTGCAAAACGGCATCATGTTATTCTAAAAAATATCCAATTTGCTTGTCTTTTATGTCAAATGCAATAGGTTTAATTGTATATTGTATTAATATTAGTAGGAATAGTAGTAATATTATTTCCCAGAAAATATCCTTTAATTATTTAATTTAATTTAGTTCATTTAAATTATTATTACTATTATTATCATCATCAAATCTGATAAATAAATGAATTGTAAATAAATAAATATTGTCTTTCACGCAAAATGTTAAGATTATTATTATTATTATATTTACAATTAAACTTATTCCATTTTGCATAAAAGATGAACATTATTTATTTGTTTGTTTATCATTTCTTATGATGATAATGGTAATAATTTGAATAAATAACAATTTGATACTAATAGATAAATACATTTATACATTTATAAAAAAATTATAAACTATGCTAGTCTTATATGCAAAATGATCAACAAGAGTTTGTATTATTATTATTGTTTGTGCCATGTCCTTTAATACTGATTGATAGATAGATATATAAATAACATAAATAATGTTTGTCTTTTGTGTAAAATGGAAGAAGTTTAATTGTTTATTATTATTATTATTCATACCTTAAAAATATCCATTACTATGTATAAATAAAGAAATTAACATTTTATACTAATAAATAAATAATGCTTGTTGTTTATGCAAAATGGAAGAAGTGTAATTGTGAATTATGATTATTTTTGTTATTTGTACCATGAAAATAGCCTTTAAAAATAGCCTTTGAATAAGTACATAATGCTAATCTTTTATGCAAAATGGAGGTTTAATTGTATATCATTATTTGCCATAAAATTGCCTTTAGTACTTAGATTAAATCATGGTTTTTATGCAATGTAATGGAAGAATGTAATTATTATTATTATTACCATGAAAATAGCATTTAATACTGATAGACAGACAGACAGACAGATAGATAGATAGTTTAAAAAAATATATTTTGGGCAATCTCACATTGAACCTCATGAAACTTGACTCAAAATGTGTCAGAAAGAAGGTTTTATTCATGAAGCATCCCATGATGACCTCTCTCTTTCCCACCTGCAGCTGGAGCTGACCATGCAAGACGCAGTAAAGTCACTTCATTCCCTGGAAGAGTTCTGCCCAACCAAAGAAGACTACAGCAAACTCTGTCTGCTCCTCACGCTCCCGCGCCTCACCAACCACGCCGAATTCAAGGACTGGAACCCCAGCACGGCACGCGTACATTGCTTTGAGGAAGCCTGCTCCATGGTGGCCGAGTTCATCCCTGCGGACCGCAAACTGAGCGAAGCCGGATTCAAAGCCAGCAGTGACCGTCTGTTCCAGCTCCTCATCAAGGGAATACTGTACGAATGTTGCGTCGAGTTCTGCCAGAGCAAAGCCACTGGAGAAGAAATCAGCGAGGAGGAGGTTCTCCTCGCCGTCGACGTCCTGTGCGGGAACGGTTGCGAGGAACTGGACTTGAGTTTGTTGTCTTGGCTGCAAAACCTCTCGCCATCAGTCTTCACTTGTGCGTTCGAGCAGAAGACCCTCAACATCCACGTAGACCGGCTGATCAAACCGGTGCGAACGGGTCACGCGGCTCTTCTCACACCTCTGCTCACCAAACTCTCGCCCTGCCCAGCATCGCCTCTGCGGCGGCCCCAGTCGGCAGATACTTACATGTCCCGCTCTCTCAATCCTGCTCTGGACGGTCTGTCTCATGGCTTGGTGGGAAGAGAAAAGAAAAGCATGGAAGGTGATGGAAAAGCAACGGCCATGTCACAGTCTTTCGCCAACTTTGCGTATCCTTCAGGAGGAAATGGAAGCAAAAACCCACTGGAGAGCAGCGTCTTCAGTGATTCGCCTGACAGGTGCGAGAGTTCACCCAAAAATGACAATTTGGTTATCATTTAATCATTCTGATGTTGATTCAAACCAGTATGACTTTCTGTGGAGCACAAAAGAAGATATTTTGAAAATCTCTCTGTGTATTTTTTGTCAGTACAGTGAAAGTCAATGGGGTCCAATCAATGTTGTTGTTTTGGACCCCGTTGACTTCCATTGTATGGATCAAAACAGTTCAAAAATGTTTTTCAAGATATCTTCTTGTGTTCCTTGAGCCATAAAAATAAGTCATAAGCAAAACTGCACATTTCACCATAAAGTATGACATACTGTAGTAAAATCTAGTTTCTCAGAACTGGTTTCTGTGTTAGAAGGTGTCACTGTGAGCACATGGTAGTCAAGCTGAACACTTTTAATCCGGTTAGATCCACCGAAATTAACCCTGGCAGCTTTACTACTTAAGTCCAAAACAAACTTCTATGACAGTCAATATATTTTAGAGAATTTTTGTTGAATACTAGATAAGAAGTGGCATAAGAAGTCATAATATTAATGTGCAATTTTTATCAAAAGTTAGAGATAATATTATTGTTTTTTTTATTACGCTACTGTTTAAAGGTTTGAGTTCAGTAATTTTTTTTTAAATGAAATAATACTTTTATTCAGCATGGATTCATTAAATTGAACAAATGTGACAGTAAAGACATTTGCAATGTTACAAAAATTTCTACTTAAACGTTCTTTTGAACTTTCTGTTCATTGAAGTTGAAAATTCAGCTTTACATCACAGGAATAAATTACGTTTTAAAATATATTTAAATGGAAAATTATTATAAAAATAATTTTTACACAATATTACTGTTTTTACTGTGTATTGGATCAAATAAATACAGCCTTGGTGAGCATAAGCAACTTCTTACAAAAACATTCCAAAATCTTACCAACCTGTATATTGTATATTTAATTGTTCATTACATTTTTACTATTTTCTATTTTTACATTTAGATGACTTTTGCCGTCATCTAACGCTCATTTAAAGTTCATCTTTCATACCTGTGTTTTATTTTCAACGTATTTCGAAAAAAATAGGATAGAATTTCAATGCTAGCTATTTAGCAGTTATTGAACGCTACATAAAATGAGCTTATCGCATGAGCCTGAATTTTACTATCTGTGTATCCACAGATATTAAGATGTTATCTTGCTCATTTTTGTTGGCTGGTGTTGTCCTGTTCCTCCAGAGCACAAGCGCAGGACGAGAGGATAAACGGCTCAGGAGGAGTGAACTCACTGCGTCCTCCACTGACTCCTGGCAGAGATGGTGGAGCCACATGTTCAGCTGACAAATCAGAGGTAATACTATAGTGCCCTTGTAAACAAGCAACATTTAGATGACATGCCCAGGACCTTAAAGGGAAAGTTCACCCAAAAATGACATTTTGTCACCCTCATGTCGTTCCAAACCTGTGTGAGTTTCTTTCTTCTGTTGAACACAAAAGAAGATATTTTGAAGAATGTTGGTAACCAAAAAGTTGATGGTAGCCATTGACTTTTAATAATATATTTTTTTCCATGCTATGGAAGTCAGTGGTGGATTTTGTTGTGGTGTGTGTGCAGGAGCAGCTTCAGGAGTTCCAGCGTCAGCGGTTGCGTGTGCAGCAGCATCTCGAGCAGAAGCAGCAGCAGAGGCAGCTGTACCATCAGATGCTGCTGGAGGGTGGAGTTCATCCACCAGATCAGCCTACAGATGCAGCGCCGCACAGTCTCACACAGAAATTCCTGAACAGGTCAGATCCAGACGACCCGTTTACCTCTAAAGTGCCCCAGAGGCATTCAGATGTGTTGGAAGCGCAGTGTTGTTGATTGATTATGTGGGTTCTGATGTCAAGATGATGAGATTGTAAGTGCTGTAAATGCCTCTTGGACTGAACTTGCTTACCACTAACACTCATTTGTTTCATTTTTTATTGATGTGTGCCATTCATTTCAGAAAGGGGGTCACAGAAATAGCATGTGCTCCTATTCTATTCTATTCTACTGTATTATATTACATTATATTCAGTATGATTTCATGTGACCCTGGACCACAAAACCAGTCATAAGGGTAAATTTTTCAGAAATCAGAAAATCACCTTTAAAGTTGTCCAAATGAAGTTCTTAGCAATGCATATTGCTAATCAAAAATTAAGTTTTAATACATTTACAGTAGGAAATTTACAAAATATCACGGGTCACAAATGGTGAAATATATGCCAATTTTGAGACAATCAGCATTTTTGTGTTTTCAGCAAGTTTGTGAACGGCTTATTTGCTCTCAATAAATCAAATAAAATTTATAATATATCATTTATATAATTTGTAAATTATGTAAATTATACAATTCTTATACTATAATCTCATTAAATCATAAAAATCCAATTTATTTAATATAATTTGTAAATTATATTATTTTAATTTGTCATTAAAATAGAATCGAGTAGTTCAATATAGGGCTGTGCAAATAATCGAATGCGATTTTCATGTGCATCTTGTCAGTAAAGCTGGTTCTGTGATTAGTAGTAAATATATAAAAATATAAATATTAAATATTAAAATAGAATCTAATAGTTCAATATTTTGACACACTGTAGGTACAGTTATATAAAATTATCAGTATACTATATATTACTAGTTTGCCATTTTGAAAAAAGTCATTCACAATATTTTTATGTACATTGCTTTTCTGCAACTTATTTGCTATATATTGTAAAATAGTCTTATATATGTATATTTTGCCATTATTCATGTCATTATTAATTAAATATAGTTATAATTATATTGCCTATATAATATAATATATATTTATATAAAATGTATACTAGTGATAGACATTAATCTCATCATATTTGGCCATTTTGAGATTATCAGCAATTTATAATATTATATTTACAGTATTATATTGTACAGTTTTGTTGTACATTGTGTTTCAGCAATTTTTTTGCCATTATTAAATTGTAGTATGTCTATTATGCCATTTATTAATTAATTTGAATAATCATTGATTAAATACAATTTAATATTTTGCATATTTTATACATTAGAATAAATATATTAATACATACTGTGTTTTGTATTTTGTATTTTTAAACAATTTATTATACAATATATATTTTTATTATTGTATTTTTTATGTTTAATAATTATTATTATTTTATTACTATATTTTATTATACTTATTTTTAGATTGTGAATTTTACAGAAAGTATTATGTAAAATTAGCATTTATTTTCACAATTTTGAAAGCTGCTTAGCTGTCAATAGATTTTATAAAAATCAGCATTAAATAAACTTTCAGCACCCTGAAGTTTCCTTGATCATTTGTTTGTGTAGGTCCATTCAGAAACTGGAGGAACTGAACGTGGGAATAGAAGACGTCCAGGCTTTGGCCCAGCAGTGTAATGGTACGGCAGAGAGCGGAGCCGGTAAACAGACCCCAGAGACCGGCTCAGGGCAGAACAAGACTGCGCTGATCAGCAGCACCCCTCAGAAGGGAGGAGGCCAAGGCGTCCCGTCTCTGGATGAGTCCCCAGTGCTGGTCAACCAGAGGTTTCTCAAAGCTTTCAACCCTATGAAGATGAAATAACTCTGGTCTGTGAGCTGCTTCTAATGCTGAGATATCATGACAGTGTGTTTCAGGATGAGAATCCCAAATCCCAATTCGTTGCAGTACAGACGCTGGAGGACACACAGGCTGTGCGCGCGGTCGCCTTCCACCCGTCCGGGACCCTCTACGCAATCGGCTCCAACTCCAAAACACTGCGTGTCTGCACTTACCCACAATCCCTCAAAACCAGGTGTGCTCTCAGCATTTAAAAGCATAGTTCACCCAAAAATGACATTTCTGTCATGATTTCCTCACCCTCATGTCGTTCCAAACCTGTATGACTTTCTATCTTCTGTGGAACATGAAAGAAGATATTTTGAAGAATGTTGGAAACCAAACGATTTCAAGTCTCATTGACTTCCATAGTATGGACAGAAAAGTACAATGGGACCCAAAACTGTCCGAAACGTGAACATTCTTCAAAATATCAAAGCGTCCTCTGTTCTTCCTGTCTAGTGCTCAAGGTCCAGTAAAGCAGCCTGACATCTGTTTCAAGCGCATTAAGCACCATAAAGGCTCTATTTACTGTGTGGCCTGGAGTCCCTGCGGGCAGCTTCTCGCCACGGGCTCCAATGACAAGTATGTCAAAGTTCTTCCTTTCAATGCGGACACCTGCAACGCAACAGGTAACGTGCCTTTAAAATAATGTCAGATCAAATGTATCTTGTGTAGTGTAAATACACAGTATTTTCTAACACGAATCTTAAAGTGCTCTGAAAGTAATTGTGACCTATGAAGATAAGTAAAGGCTTTATTTTCTGTTAATAACTGTACATTATTCTTTATGTCACTGCTAACTGCCAAATAATGGAAATGAAATATGTTGAAATGTGAAGTACTGTTTTATTATGTGAGAAATAGACTATAAATTGTATAGCAATAACTGTACAGTATACAGTAAATATACACTACCATGTTAAGGTTTGAGTTGAGATAAGATTTTTGAAAGAAGTCTCTTCTGCTCACCAGTGCTGCATTTATATGATAAAAAAATACAGTATAAACAGTAATATTGTAAAATATTATTACAATTTAAAACAGTGATGCAAAGCTAAATTTTCAGTGTCACGTGATCCTTCAGAAATCATTCTAATATGCTGATTTGCAGCTCAAGAATCATTGCTTATTATTAGCCAATAAGAAATATTATACAATTTATTATTTTATACATTTGTTTTCAGGATTCTTTGATCAATGGAAGCATTCATTTGAAACAGAAATCTTTTCTAAAGCATTTAAATGTCTTTACTGTCACTTTTAATCAATTTAATGCGTCCTCTCGGAATAAAAGTATTAATTTAAATTATAATATTAATTAAATATATTGAATCTAATAATAATGTATTATAAATGTTTACACACTTTTTTTAAAGTCTCTGGCTTTATATCTTAATCTGTGAATTTCATAATTTAAACTATCTTGTAGTTGCCTTTTCATCTGTTTTTATTGCAGTTAATGGAATATGTAAATAACAATATTAGTATTATTAAACAGTATTAAAATTCAAAACCAATTCAGTGACTACAACCGATGTAAATAACATTTTAACATTTATTTATTTATTTATTTATATATATATATATATATATATATATATATAATTTAAATATATATTAAATTAATATAATTAAATAATATATAAATATAAATACATTATATATTAAATTAATGAAATTATTATAATCTATACATTTTATTTCAAGTGTGGGACTTTATATCTTACATATTTACATTTTTAGAATTTTATTAATTGCACTTAATGAAATATATAAATCATAACACGTGTGTGTGTGTGTGTGTACACATTTTTCTATCCTGGTGGGGACTTAAACCTGAATACACACCGACTCATGGGGACTCAAACTCATGGGGAAACAAGCTCATAAATCATACAGAATGAGTTTTTGAGAATGTAAAAATGCAGGGGTTTTCTGTGGGGGGTAGGTTTAGGTGTAGGACGATAGAATATACGGTTTGTACAGTAGAAGAAACATTATGCCTATGGAGAGTCCCCACAAGGATAGTGAACCAGATGTGTGTGTGTGTGTGGACTGCAGGTCCAGATCTAGAGTTCAGCATGCATGACGGCACCATCAGAGACCTGGCGTTTATGGAGGGTCCTGAGAGCGGAGGGGCCATCCTGATCAGTGCTGGGGCTGGAGACTGTTACATCTACACCACTGACTGCCAGAGAGGACAGGGGCTGCACGCACTCAGTGGACACACAGGTACACACACACACACACCATCCTCTTCATGCATGAACAGGATGTCATGTTGTGTTGTATGATCTGACATGCCGTTGCAGGACACATCCTGTCTCTGTACACGTGGGGCGGGTGGATGATCGCCTCCGGCTCTCAGGATAAGACAGTGAGGTTTTGGGACCTGCGTGTGCCCAGCTGTGTGAAGGTGGTTGGGACGGCCCAGCATGGAACAGGTGTGTGTTTCCTCTCTGCTCCTTTACAAGGCTTTATTTTTTTTTTACCTTCTTAGCTGTTTGGGATTTATGGGATAACAATTTCTAGAGATCGTTCAAACCATATTCAGAGTGATTTGTCAATTAATAATTCAGATCATTTTGTAAATTATTTTGACCGATTCATTGAAAAGAACTGATGCAAATAAAATGTCAGTTCTTTTCACTTAATTAATTTTGAAATGTAATACTGTTTAATAAAAATAATACAGTATTTGATAAAAATATTACAATATTGACTACAAGAATAATAATTATAATTGTATTCATATTAATTTTAGAATTATTAAACTATATTAAACTTAAAAACCAGTTCAGTTACAAAAACCAATGTAAAAAATAATAACAACAAAATAATAAAATAATAATCAGAATACTATTAATCTTAGTTTTACAGAATATTAAAGTTCAAAATCAATTCAGTGACAATGCAAAAAAAAAAATATAATAATAAAACATAATTTTTTTATATGATAATAAAATAGCAACTAACTAACAACAACAGTAATTATAATATTTATTATTATTATTATTATATTAATATAACTATATTATATGGTGATAATAATAGCAACCATTATTACTAATAATAAAATACTATGATTATAATAATACTAACAATGATTAGTATTAAAACTACTAAATACAATATACCAATATACGTGACAAAGACCAATGCGAATAAATAAATGCAATATAACAACACTAACAATAATAATCGAATGCCGTCCATGTATTTTGTTATTGAATCTGTCTTTGCGCAGATGTATGGATCATATACTGTAGATTATTGTGTCATGTGACAGGAAGTGCTGTGGCCTCGGTGGCAGTGGATCCCAGTGGGCGGCTCATGGCCACCGGATTGGAGGACTGTCGCTGCATGCTTTATGACATCAGAGGAGGTCGAAGCGTCCAGGCGTATCAGCAGCACACCAGCGACGTGCGTTCTGTGCGCTTCTCTCCTGCTGCTCACTACCTGCTCACCGGCTCCTACGACAACAAAGTCATGATCGCTGACCTTCAAGGTAGGTCACGCCACAAATAATGTCATCATTATTTCTTATTTGTCAGCCCTCTCTCCAACCACCTATCATAAGTCCACTGATCTAATCAAGCATTAATAAAAAATTATATTTTCACTCAAAATTGTCACATTATAGATGTAATATAGCTTGTGAATGCCATTTCATATCAGCTTTTTTCAGTAAATTGGTTTTGGACTTTTTTAATTATTACTATTATTATTAATTATGATTATTATATTTGATTATTAATTATTATTACACAATTGAAAAAAATGAAAGTCAGTTCTTTTAACTGAATTAACGTTGAATTTTATTATTATTTTATAATAATAATAAAATAATAATAATTATTATTATTATATATATTAATAATTGATATAGTGTTAAAATTCTAATGCTTATAATGCTTTTTTTAATAACAATAATAAGGATAATAATAATAACTATATTCAAATTAAAAAACAATTCAATAAATAAATAATGTGAGCTCTTTTAATAATAATAATTATTATTATTATTATCAAATTAAATCCCACTGTTCTTTCGTCATATTACAGAAATAATGCCTGGCTTATGAATGCCATTTCATATTTTTGTTTACGTTTTTAATTGTATTATCATTATTTTTATTAATTGCAATATTAAAACAATTAAATATATATTATTATTGTATATAATTGTATATTATTGAACAACAATTTTTATTTTTATTTTTAGTGCAGTGGGATTTATAATAATAATAATAATAATAGTAGTAGTAGTAGTAGTAGTCATAGTAATAACAGTTAGTATAATAATAATAATAATAATAATAAAAAAAAATATATATATATATATAATAATAATAATAATAATAATAATAATAATAATAATAATAATAATAATAATAATAATAATAATAATAATAATAATAATAATAATAATAATAATAATAATAAGGGGACACTATACTGTCAACAACCACCGTCCTTCGGATGAGACGTTAAACCGAGGTCCTGACTCTCTGTGGTCATTAAAAATCCCAGGATGTCTTTCGAAAAGAGTAGAGGTGTGACCTCAGCATCCTGGCCAAATTTGCCCATTGGCCTCTGATCATTATGGCCTCCTAACAATCCCCATATCTACTGATTGGCTTCATCAGTCTGTCTCCTCTCCACCAATAAGCTAGTGTGTGTGGTGGGCGTTCTGGCGCACTACGGCTGCCGTCGCATCATCCAGGTGGATGCTGCACACTGGTGGTGGATGAGGAGATACCCCCTGACAATGTAAAGCGCTTTGAGTGCTTAGAAAAGCGCTATATAAATGTAATGAATTATTATTATTAATAATAATAATATAAATCTCACTATACTTTTTATGTCACATTCTGGAAGTAAAATTAGCAAATGCCATTTTATGCAAATTAAACTCCCCTGTTTATCTCCAGGGGATCTGACCAAAACGCTGCCGGTCACTGTGGTCGCAGAACACGCTGATAAAGTGATCCAGTGCCGGTGGCACACCAGAGACCTGTCCTTCCTGTCCTCCTCAGCCGATAAGACGGTCACACTGTGGGCGTATCAGCCTTAACCCACAGCAGAAGCCATGTGGAAGAGCACAGAAAAACAACCTGCACTCAGATTGAGAAGGACAGATCAGAGTGTCAGTGTGTGTCAGTGTGTGTCTGTTTGTATTTCTTTGTAACTTTACTCCAGTACACTCACAAGAGAAAACAAAAGAACCGACTGTTCATTCTAGTCATGTCTACATCTGGAATTGCATGTCTACTGGAAGAAACAGCTTTATTGTCAAATGTATTGCAATTCAGAAAAAAAACTAATGAGGTTTCTTAACTTACAAACATGAATAATGTCACGCGTAGCATTGCTTCTGTATTTTGCTATTTCAATTGAACGAAACAGTCCTGAAAATGTGAGCTGAACTGTGCCTTGAGGTGATGTTCTCTGTATGTATGTCTTGTAAATAGGAGCTTTTGTATAGGTTTAAATGCTAACTCAAGGCATTAGATCATTGTATAGCACAGCACTATGGACTGTTTATGCAGCATGAATATTCATGTCTTCATTTAAATAACTGTAAATGAACCAACACTCTGTAAATACTGAGGATAAATGTTTTGTGAAAGTCGTCCTCCTCAGTGTTGTGGAAACAGTTTCATGCATTTTAGGAATGCTTTTATTTTGGATGTCATTTTCCTAATGCATATATTTATATGCATAATATGCATCACGTTTGCACATACATTTTTGTATTGATGCAGAGGACAGTTAGAGGACTCTCTCAATCACCCGATGAACAAAGTATGTATTAGTAATTTATTTGAACATGGAAATAAACAGTTTTGAAACTATAAGATTTACGTTTTTTTTTTACATTTTCATTCTAAAACTAATCTGTAATGAGATGATCACTATAATGTTCTGTACATAAATGTACCATTTAATTTGATAAAAATTACAACAATGTTTTCATTATTATTATTTTATTGTTTATATTTCATAAATGTGTATGTGTGTGTATGTATATATATATATATATATGAATGCATATACAATCATTATACGTTTTATCTCTCTCTCTCTCTATATATATATATATGTATTTTTTATTTATTTTTTGCTATTCATTTGTTTCAGTAGTCAAGGTTGAATTGTAGATAACAACACTGTCCGCTTGGGGGCGATGAGTGCCACATGAAGTTATGAAATTAAACCAACGAAGAAACTTCTTCACATATGACTGCACATAGATGTGAGTACATAGAAACCGTATTTGAGGTTTTGAACAATTACGGTTATGTTCTAGGTGTGTCTTTCTATGTGGGAGTATATGACAGCTCTCTTCCGTTCTTCCAGCATGTAAGAAAATGTTTGGTACCTTGTTCGATTGTTTTTTTTAGTTGATCTATTTTGTCATTATTTAGCCGTCACTGTGTAACTTTTATGCGGCCGATATATGTATTTAATACATTTTAAAGTAATGTAGGCTAGACAGATGATCTGGTAAACATATAATAAACAGTGTCCAAGAAAGCTGAATCTTAACTTTATTTAACTTACACTATTATAATAATCGATCAGCAGTTTTACCAGTAAGTCTGAGTTTTCTCATTGTTGTCTGTTCCAGTGGAGATTATGAAGGTGCCGAGCTGTTCGTCGTTTGGTTTCTGGAGTTTGCTCGTTTTTTGTAGTCTGTTTGTTTTTGCAAATGCAAATATCCACCAGGAGGATGAGGATGATGCATGGATTGATCCATATGACATGCTCAACTACGACCCGACGACAAAGCGCATGAGAAAACCCACAGAGGTAAAAGAAAAATGCTTTTATTAAACTAGACAGTTATTTCCTATATTACAGCTGGTTGCAGGACATTTAAATCCATTGTTGTATGGTGACCCATACTCGGAATGTGTGCTATGCACTCAACCCATCCAAGTGCACATATAAAATAAACCATATAAAATTACATTTCATATAATACATAATCTATGTATTATATGAAATTGAAAGAAATAGTTCCTCCAAAAGTGAAAACCACTATTACTCCTACATTCATTTTCAGACCAGTCCTTCTCGCACTCGTCCAAACCCAAACCAAAATTCGATATGGGATTACAATTCTGCCACAATTCTGCACGCGAAAGATCATATTTTGAGTGTGCAAAAGTGCGTTTTGCACGCGCGAACTGAGTTTTGTGGAGAAAATGTTTGTCTCGCAAAGAAGAAAGTATTTCGAGCGCACGAAAATCAATTTTGCATTTAAAATAAGTTTTTTTCACTAGCTTGCTCACCTGATGCCCACCCTCAGTGCTCGCTAACTAGCAAAGGAAAACCAGTCTCCTCTTGGCTTATATCAAAATCCTCTGGCACAAAACGCATTTATTTGCTTCTGGAGGCCTTTATTCACCCCCCCGGTGCCGTGTGGAGACTATTGACAAGAAACACCCACTCACTGCCATTATAAAGCTTGGAAGAGCCAGGTCATTTTTTATATAACTCCGATTGGATTCATCTGAAAGAAAAAAAGTAATACCCGTATGCACCGAGGATGGCTTGAGGGTGAGTAAATTATGGGATCATTTTTGGGTGAACTATCCCTTTAACTCAGTTAAACCATTTCTTTCTGACAGTTTGATTCACAGTTAGTGAGTCAACAGCTCGCTCACTGAACTCAAAGTGTGATTCGTCTTTTTATCACATAAACTCTTGTAAGCACTGTCATTTTTGCAGGGAACACAAATCTACCTCACATTATAACTTTTGTTGTTGTTGTTTTTTAACAGTCTGCCAGTTACCCAAATGTGCCAACCAAGAGGAGGGAATTCAGCTCAGACTCCTGTGAAGTGCAACAGTGTCCTGATGTGTTTGACTGCACCATTAAACTATGGGTTTTGCAAAAAGAGGTGAGAAATATGGAAATATACCTTTGTTTAGTAGGCTTCACTAACAAAATGGTACTGCCATGTTTTTGGACATGGTACAATGAAATTACCATGGTATTTTTTAAGTACTGAAGACTAGTAAACATTAACTGTTCCCTCCTGGTGGAATGACCTGCCCAACACAATCCGAGTCCTTAGCCATCTTCAGGAAACGGCTAAAGACACATCTCTTCCATCTTCATTTGACCCTCTAACTCTAGCACTCTCTATTCTAATTCTAAAAAAAACAAAAAAAAACTTGACCCTCTAACACTTGCACTCTCTATTCTTTTTCTATTCTTGCTATTGTTTTCTCAAAAAAAAGACCCTCTAACTCTAGCATTCTCTATTCTTTTTCTGTTCTTTTGACTTATTTTATTTTCATAAAAAAAGACCCTCTAATACTAGCGTTCCCTATTCTTTTTCTATTCTATCTACTTGTTTTTCTTTTTATTTATTATAAAAAAAAAAAACTTGCTACATGCACTGTGTTAGGCTACCCGAGACATGTCACAGCACTTACGTATTATTGCCCTTTTGTTGGTTTTGATTGCTTCTATTGTCTTCATTTGTAAGTCGGATTGGATAAAAGCGTCTGCTAAATGACTAATGTAAATGTAGTATTGTACCATTCTTTGAATGACTGAAAATATATTATTATTTCTTGCTGTGTTTTTAGTTTGATGAACAGAAAAAGAAGGCGACCACCACCTCTATAAATCCAGTGTGTCTTCCAGTATTCAAGCGATTCCTTTCCAGGCTCCTTAAAGAAACTTCAAAACTTGGCCTGGTATGTGACTGACTGAGTTTTCTCCAGGGAACTGATTCAACATGAATCTACATTGGTTACGGTTTTACAACTTTTCCTTTTTTTAATCTTTAGCCTGATGATGGACAGACATCCATGCATTATGACGCTGAGGTGAAGCTGTCCAAGCAGTCGCTGGTGGAGATCCAGAAGCTTTTGAATGAAGAGAACGACTGGACCACTGGAGCCATGGATGAGGCTCTCAGTCAAATTCTGCTCAGATTCAAACTCCACGAAGCCTGGAAGTGGCATTTCGAATATACATTTTATGTAGATGCTGATACCGCTCTGAAGGTCAGTTCTTGTAAAAGCATTCCAAGATAATTTAAATAATTGCATTAAAATTATTTTCAAAAGACTGTGGTGTTTTGCAGCAATCTCAGAAATAATAAATGCAATATGTGCTGTTTTTTGTTCTACAGGTTTCTTTGATTGTTCTGATTGTCGTAGCCATAATCAGCACTGAGCTCTGGTCTGTGGTCTGCTGGTTTGTCCAGTTCAGGAGAATGTTTGCTGTTTGCTTTTTTATTAGCTTGATCTGGAACTGGTTCCATCTTTATATGGTAATTATTCTTGTGCTGTTGACTGTCCAAGACTGTTTAGCTAAAGCAGTACTGATTAGATAACAATGAAGAGTTGAAAGGTGTGTTCACTGCATTGTACAATGAAGAGTTAAATTGGTTTAAATATTTCTCCATGGCTAGGTTTCCTTTGCAGAACACAAGAAGAACATTGTGGAGGTGGAGAGCTTCAATGGCAAATGCACTGGGCTGAAACAACTGGACTGGAAGGACAGTTTATCAGGTAAGGTGATTAATGTTATAAGAAGTTGTTCTCCAAAAGCTTGAATAATTTGATTATTATTCACCTGTATGTCATTCCAAACCTGTATCTTCACAGATACTTTTAAGCTCCAAAAGTATTATAGAAGTACGATTTTTCAAAATTCTGCTTTTGAGTTCCGCTGAAAAGCCTACAGATTTGAAATGACATGACGGTGAGTAAATAATGATTTAGAGATGATCTGGTGTAACTCCTTGTTTATTTAGAGTGGTACAGACGGACATGGACTCTTCAAGATGATCCTTGCAAAAAGTATTACGAGGTCCTTGTGGTGAACCCCATTTTGCTTGTGCCTCCAACAAAGGTTTGTATCTTTCTAACGACAGAAACATGATGAGAGACTAGAGGTCGACTGATAATTATGTTGTTGTGAAAATGTGCAGTGTAAAATAATCTGAACCTAAAGGCAAAAACGGTATGATGATCCATTTAGATAAATAAAAAAAACAGATACGTCCACCCTGGACTAAATAATAACACTTCCAATAAAATCTGTTCCAAAAGCTGTTATGAGAGTTGTAACCAGAGATGAAATGCATTAATAATAGATTTGTGGGGTTTTATTCTAGGCTATCACAGTCACCATAACCAGTTTCATCACGGACCCCTTGAAGCAAATTGGACAGGGAATCAGTGAGTTCCTCAGAGCCCTGCTGAAGGATCTACCAGTCACTCTCCAGTTACCTGTACTGCTCATCATTGCACTCGCCATCATTGTAAGAGCTGTGAACAGCAAACATACTGTAGGATCATTTATTTGTTATCATACTAAGGCATCTTTGCTCCTCTTAGATGTTCATGTATGGAAGTGCTCAAGCAGCTATACATCAAGCAGTCAACTTTCCTCGGCTTGGTGGCCGACGGGACCCGCCGCCTCCTGCTGTAGGACAGCGCCAAGCTCCTCAACTAGAGGAACATGAGGAAGCTTGGGAAGGAGGCGATGCTCCACAGCCACTGCAGGTGCACCAGGACAATAGAAACAGAGTAAATCAAGCAGGAAACCAAGCAGGTGACCAGGGCATCAGGGCAGGAGATGCTCTTGCCCCACAAAACAGACAGGAGGACAGAAGCATGGAACACCGACAGGAATTTTCTGGCATTCCCAGAGGGACTCAGAGAGTAGAGACTGTGCGTGCTACAGGTAACATGTCCAGCGATGATGAGACTGATTTTCAGCAGTGGACAGAGGAGGTGGATCCTGGTACAAAGGAAAATGCAGAGACTGAAGTGAAAGCTGAGGAAAAAGAGAAAACGGCATCTACTGTGGACAAAAAAGAACAGAAAGACACACGCAGTGCAGACAGAAGTGAGCCTGAAACTAATGTGCCTTTGGCTCAAACAGTTGGAGCTAATCAAGGGAATGAGGTAAGTATCGATTCATTTTTCGATCCATCATTTACATAATTCACCCAAATAAATAAATAAACAAACACAATTAAGTCTCTGAATTAAGTCTCTTAGGCTCATCAAGGCTGCTTTTGTTTGATAAAAAAATACAGTAAAAAGAGTAATATTGTGAAATTAAAATTGATCCTCTAACTCTATTCTAATTCTATTCTTTATATTAAAAAAAACTTGCACCTCTTAAGCTCGTGTGACCGGTGTAATCTGCGTTGTGTTTTTTTCTCAGAGTAGTAACCAAACGGACATCAGTTGACGGTTCGACTCTTCATTTACTGATAAAACATAAAACAGTCTTTACAGTGTGTTTTCGCCCTTCTTGTCTTTTCTCTCCCATGCAAAGACAGTGCAGAAAGGGAAGAGAAAATGGTATAAAACTGGCATACAAAATTTAAGGAGTGACAAAACTGCATACCTGATAAAACATAAAACAGTTTTAATAGTGTGTTTTCGCCCTTCTTGTCTTTTCTGTTAAATGAATGTAAAGTGCAACGCAATTAGCACGTGCTTCAAGTGTACATCCACAGATTTATTGTGTCGATCCTCAGCAGACCAGAAGTCGATGCAAGCGAGCTCCAGTGGGGCTGTGGTTTTAATACTCTCCAAGGGTGCTCTTGCGGCAGGCAGAGTTTTGCTGAAGACACACCTGGTACACTTCTTCATATAATCACGCACATCACGCTCCATATCAAGCCAGAAAAACCTCTGACGGGCCAAAGATAAAGTGCGTGGCTGCCCTTGATGACCAGCCAGGTCGTGAATGCCAGAAAGTGCTTGACATTTCAAGGTTTCAGGCAAAATTGACTGAAATCTCTTGTGCTTGGTGAGCGGGTCTTTAATAGCTCTGTACAGGATACCATTGAGCACTGAAAGTTTGTCCCACTGCTTCAGAATCCGCAACACATACAGGTTTTCATTGGCACGTTCACGTCTTGATGGTCTGCGCTTTCTGTCAGCATAATAACACACTCTGCCAATGACAGTGTCTTTGTGCTGATGTTCTCGTAAGTCGGTTAGGGAAAGGGAATGAAACACTTCTCCGTCACCGCTAATCAAAGAGTTAAAATGTTCTGTGAATGATGCTGCTCTACATTCAGTTCCTATTTCCCATTCATCACAGGAGGACAGAACTGGGGACACGTCATCGGCGGACAATTATGTATTCAGCCCAACGTCAAGTGGACCTGATCTTAATGTTAGCGTTTGGCAGGTAAGTCGGAACATTTCTTGCACACTTCCATCCTCAACACTGTGTACTTGCCTCAACAGTTCAGAATAAGGCTCTGACAGAAGCCGCTGACTTACTGGCCTGACAAACGGATTTCTACTGAGCGCGTCAGCCACCACGTTGAGTTTCCCAGGAACATATTTGATCTCAAAAGAATATGGAGCAAGTTTCGAGACCCAGCGCTGCTCACATGCATCCAATTTCGGCTTGGTCATAATGTATGTAAGCGGATTATTATCCGTCCACACTGTAAACTCATGGCCTTTAAGCCAGTGACTAAACTTGTCACACACTGCCCACTTAAGAGCCAAGAATTCTAATCTGTGTGCAGGATATTTTGTTTGGCTGCGGTTCAAAGCCTTGCTAGCAAACGCTATTGGTCTCGCCTTGTCTTCACCAGCAGGTATCTGAGAGAGTACAGCACCTAAGCCGTCTAAAGAAGCATCAGTACAGAGCAGGAATGGACGTTCAAAATCTGGATGAGCCAGCACCACACTATCGACAAGGGCCCTTTTCAGTTCTTCAAAGGCCACGTTACAGTCCGGGGTCCAGTCCTGAGATGTCAACTCCCGAAAAGTGCCTGCTCTCCTACGACCACCAGCACCTTTCATTGAAAGTTTCAGGCCAGCCGTCAGATTGAATAAGGGTCTGGCGATACGAGAACAACTTGGAATAAAGGCTTGATAGTACAGGACCATACAGAGAAACGATCTGATTTTTTTATTTTTTTTTGTGAAGGCGTGGTTCCATCTTCCCTCATTAGATCCTCCTTTCGAAAAGCAGAGATGACTTTCACTTTCTCTTCATCAACTGAAACACCAGTACCATCTATCATATGGCCTAGAAACTTTACAGACTTCCTCAGAAAGTGACACTTTTTAGGAGCTAGCTTTAGGTTGCTGGATCTCAATCGAAAAAACACGATCTCCAAGCGCCTCAGTGCCACCTGTTCAGATGGAGCGAAGACCAACAAGTCATCAAGGTAACAGAGAAGACTGGAAAAGTTAAGGTCACCGAAAATACTGAGCATCATGCGCATGAAAGATGCGGGGCTATTGCAGAGGCCCTGAGGGAGACGATTATACTCGTATAACCCCATTGGCGTTGTGAAAGCGGTGTATCGTCGGTCAGACACATGGAGTGGGATGTTGTAAAATCCTGAAGTTAAGTCCATGGTGCTGAAAAAGGCATTACCTCCTAAGGCTGCAAGACAGTCAGCTTGATGTGGTAAAGGGTGGGCGTCTTTGAAGATTTTAGCATTGAGCCAGCGGATATCGGTACAAACCCTCAGATTACCAACTTTTTTCCAGACCATCACTAAAGGTGATGCGTACTCACTGACAGAGCGTACTCACTGACAGACTTGCTGATTATGCCTTTCTCCTCCATTTCTGACAACACTTCTCTCAGTTTCTGGTAGTGGGCAGGAGGGATGCGGCGATAGGGAAGACGGAATGGGCGCTCATCATAAAGATGGATCCTGTGCATAAAATCCTTTGCCTCTCCACAATCCATTTTATCCTTGGAGAAAACATCATGGTAAAACACAACAAGAGCTGCCAGTTTTCTCTTCCACATTTCTGAAACTTCACATCCATCAATGCCAATGTCCGTCAGACCATAGTCTTTCAGCAACTGCACGGGATCAGTGGGCAAGGCAGTTTCGAGGGAATCGGAATTAGTAAGGCCACCACAGCCAACCAGAACCACATTACTTGGAATCACTTGAGGATGTGGAAGAATACCATCAGCTTGCAACATGGACTCACACTCTTCACTAAGCGTGCAGGACATACTACCAGAATCCAGTAACCCCTTTAATGTGTAATGGCCACAAACTGTCACAGGAGCATAAAACAACTCACTTGCCCCATCAACTCTCTGAGAACCCACATATAACACGGTTTTGTCTTCTGGCAATGACTCGCAGCTGTTCACGAAAACATTTTGCACATCCACTGCTTCTGTGAGGGAGGTTTTATTAAAATTGCCCATGTTACCCCTCTCATCACATGAGCTATTCAGTTTAACTGAGCGGTATCTGAGGGAGTCACAGGGCATGCTGCTTTGGGGCAGTCACTCTTAAAGTGGCCAGGACTGAGACAGTGACGACATAGCCGGCGCTCCACTTCTCAGCTGGTTTAAACTGAAAAGACATAGCAAGACTTGGGTCTGGACAATGCAAAATAAACATCATGACAGCTTCTGCAGCACGATCCTCGACGCTCTTATGACGTCTGCGCAAGCACTCGTCAGCAACATCTATGGCCTTGTTAAGACGTATCCAGTAATCCATGGGACTTTCATCTGCCCTTGGGACAGTATTATAAAAGTCGGCCATAGGCATATTTGAGTAAGCCAACTCACTGAAGTTGCGTTTCAGTATATCAAACACCGCACTTGGAAGTTCACTGGCATTCAGTTCAGGGCGGCTTCGTAGGGACACCTTGACAACATCTCTCGCTTTTCCAGCCAGTCTGCTCATGATGAGATCAGAAACATCAGTTTGCGTTTTGGATTTCATTCTGCTTAAATAACTGCACATCATATCCTCCCATTCATGGACCGTAAACGAATCACTCTTATCGCCCCTGAAGAATGGTGGAGGTGCTGACTCTTGCTGAACTATCACCTTCAGACTAGATGCATCAGTACACTCACTGGAGTGCTGAGACTGGCAAGGAGGATTAGGCTGTACTGGGCTGGGCTGGTGCGCAAGATTAAGGCTGGCTGAAATACTCTCCCCTATTTTGTGAGCCAAATCTGAAATTATGCTTCCTAATGCCTCGGAAGAAATGACATGTTCAGTATCCGGGCGTCTGATTGGGGTGGAGCTAGCTGTTGGGCCTACAGAAGCACCGATTGCGGAATCAACTGCGTGCATATAGTCAAGACCCACATTAGCTAACGCTCTCCCTCTCCCATAACCATGAGATGTAACTTCAGACATCTTCCTGTTGTGATACATTTCAGGCCCACCGCCCCTGCCCATTGCAAAAGTTAAATTAGGTTGTTTCGTAGGGCTGAAATCGTCATTATCAATATCCTCAAACATGTCTCAAAAGCAAAGTAAACACACATAAAACATGAAAAATTACTACAAATGAATATGCCTCAAACAGCAAAACCTTAACTGATTCACAAATTTTCATATATATTTTATGTAAGATCCTGGAACTCTGAAATCAAACCAACTCAGTTAATTATCAGGATGAATGCAATTCAAAGATTCTCGTCTCTCTTTTCTTGATGGAAGTAAAATATTTTTTAAATGCATCAACAGTCAATCATTATATACTGTTCAGATAAAGGATACGATACTCGAATTTCAATGAAGCGTCCCGCGGTCCTTATCACACAGTCTCTCGATTAACACGCATCAACGAAGAGGAAAGATTCCAGGAGAGAAAAGTTGTCGATCAGGAAGTCAATTAAACTCTTTACCGTTCGTTTAAGATGAAACACTGACCCGCGTTATCATGGGCTGTTCATCTCACACACGCGCCCTCCTTATCCGCGAGCACGGAGCCGCTGCGAGCGATGGCGGTGAGGAAGACCGGGAGAGAAGATCGGTGAAGCAGGCGAGCCGTCATGCAACCCCGGCGATCTGCGAAGCGCTGATCTGGTGATCCAAAATGGTCACGGGCACCACGTGTGACCGGTGTAATCTGCGTTGTTTTTTTCTCAGAGTAGTAACCAAACGGACATCAGTTGACGGTTCGACTCTTCATTTACTGATAAAACATAAAACAGTCTTTACAGTGTGTTTTCGCCCTTCTTGTCTTTTCTCTCCCATGCAAAGACAGTGCAGAAAGGGAAGAGAAAATGGTATAAAACTGGCATACAAAATCAATTTAAGGACTGACAAAACCGCATACCTGATAAAACATAAAACAGTTTTTACAGTGTGTTTTCGCCCTTCTTGTCTTTTCTGTTAAATGAATGTAAAGTGCAACGCAATTAGTACGTGCTTCAAGTGTATTGATCGACAGAAAACTGATCAAACTTAATGAAAATACAGAAATAAATCAAATATACATCTAAAATAATGTCACAAATATGATTTAAACAGAGTATAAAAGTGCTTTTTAAAGCAAAGATGAAATTAGATTAATCAGAGCTCATTAGAAACCCACCTCTCCCATGCAAAGACAGTGCAGAAAGGGAAGAGGCGGCGCAACAGAGAGGAAATTAAGAATAACGCTGCTGTCAGAAATTGAAAGGGGAAGGTGCACACACAGACAGGCATATCAGGTATACATCAAGAACATTTGTGTAATTCTACGTATGAAATTAACATTACTTTCCATACCTGTTACACTTGCACTCTTATTTGTTTACTAAATGCTTATTTTCTATTATTATATTATTTGCTTATTTTATAAAAAAAAAAACTAACACTAGCTTCTCTAATCTTTTTGTATTCTATTTGTTTTCTTTTTATTTATTATGCAATTAACAAAAGCAAAAAAGGCCTCTAACACTATCTTGCACACTATTCTTTTTCTTTTCTATTCTATCTGTTTTCTTTTTATTTATTATATGATTTAAAAAAAACCTTGCTACATGTACTGCATTAAGCTAACTGAGACTTGTTATTGCACTTGCATATCATTGCTCTTTTGTTGATTTTGATTGCTTCCATTGTCCTCATTTGAAAGTCGCTTTGGATAAAATCGTCTGCTAAATGTAAATGTAAATATTATTACAATTTAAAATAACTTTTCTATTTGAATATATTTTAAAATGTAATTTATTCCTGTGATGCTTTTAAATGTGTTGCATTTTTATAAAATATTTTTTTTCTGTTCCTTTAATTCAAACATTGCAGCACTTTATGTGCACTAAAAGGAAATTGGCTGCTCAAAATAACCTGAAGCTGCAGGTTACCGTTTGCAAGCTGAACATTGTTTGCCTTGTCATTACAGCTACAATTATGTGATGGTTGATGTTATATTAAATGGTCTGTGATTCTGTTGCATCTATGCTAATTTGTTTATATTTGTGTATGTTGTCAGTAGTGCCAGTATTCATTACATTTTGCTTGTACTCTATATCCCATCAAACCTGAAGCAATTTCATAGAATAAACAACATGTCAAATACATAATACACCATATCTCACTACTAAATGCTTTTGCTTATGCCTTACTATTGTGTATATATATATATGTATATGTATATATGTGTCTGTTTATCTTGCATCATTTTGACCAGAAATCTGTTTTGTTTGTGCAGGGGCTATCAGCAGATCTTGCTGTCGAAGAAGTTTATTCAAGTGTTAAAACTGCAATAAAATAGTATCTGAACACTTTTTGTGTCATTCACCTTTTTTAATTAAATGTTGGGAAAACATTTCTTATGAAATTTAAATGTTTGCTACTTTTTCTTTGTGTTTACTCACATTTTTAAGTAAATCTCCAGAAGTATCATTTAGATGTTATAAAGAGCCAATTAAAGGTGCAGGATTTTTGCTTACATTAGCTGTCTTTATTAATTGTATCCTTTTTTTTCGACATTACACTGACACCTACTGGGCAGGATGTATGAAGTTTGTTTACTAGCTGCTGCTGCATCACGTTCTTGGATTAAATCTCAATCATTTTTTGTGTGTTGTAGGGTGTTTGAGCTCTTATGACTTCTTGTTGATCTTGTTTCATCACCCCCCAGCAGAGAATGGACATTTTTGCCATTTTTTGCTAGTTATACTCCTACGTTTTGGATCAGTTTGAGGATGTTGACTCAAGCTCCGTTATTGTGTCAGTAATGTCTTGTTATATTGTTTGATTTGCATTTGTTTACATGCATTTTTATTATTTTGCTTTGTAAAGTGCCATGAGCACTGGCTGAAAGCACTGCATGAATTTATTATTATTATTATTATTGTTATTATTATTATTATTACTAACGCAGTCAATTTGCGTAACACAGCTGAAGATCATGTGATCTCAACATGGCGGCAACCCATAAGAGGACGACCCCGCACCATGTAAAAGTATGGCGTGTTCTTCGACAGTGAGTGTCATATTTCTCAAAAGTGCTGTTCATTTATTTGTGGAAAAACTTTTGCTCCTTTAACGTGACCTCAGAAGTAATGCTGCAGCTTTGAAGCATTGCTAAAAAGGAAATTGTTAACTTTGTCTTCTTCACTCATTAAAATAACACTTTACTGTATTAAAAATAGCATATGTTCTGTTTTTATTCATATTGAGACTCCATAGTTTCTAAATCAACTCTTTGTGACGTTTAGTCAGTGAGCTATTGAATTAAAAGAAAGTTCTTTATACAGTGAGGTCACTCACGTCCATCAGGAATCCTCCTAGCTCCTGATTGGTCGATGGGCGCTGTTGAACGAACGGCACCTGTGACGTCAAAGGTGAAGTTATCTGGTGATTTAGTGATCAAGGAATATGGCAAGCCGTATTAGCATTAAATACCTCTTTCTGTACTAGTCATAATTTAGTTTTGACTAGTCAAAATTCCAATTCCAGATATCTATTCTGCAATTTTGACTCGTAATTGGAATTAAGATATCTACAATGTGATTATGACTAGTCATTATATTCAATGAAGATATCTACAATGTTATTTTGACTAGTCATACTGTTCCATTGACTTCCATTGGAAAATATTTTCTGATATCTAAAAGAGTTTTGACTAGTAGAAATTGTAATTAAAGATATCTATAATTGATTTTGTACTAGGTATAATTCTAATTAGAGATGTCTCAAGTTACAATTTAACTAGTGATAATTAAATTAGAGATATCTCTAACTGAATTAATACTAGTAAAAATGATCATGATATCTCTAACTGGTGTTTGATAATCATATTGCAGATATCTTTAATTCATAATTTCTTAAGGATATCCAAAATACATTTGTAGATATCTGAAAGTAATTTATTACTAGTCAAATTATCGCAAGATATGCGGCGTCTATTGAAGATATCTATGACGTTATTACAGATATCTTAAATGGAGTTTTGACTAGTCATAAAGTATTTAGAGATATCTCTAATCAGATTTCTTACTAGTGCAATTATAATTGCAGATATCTCTAATTATCATTCTGACTAGTCAAATTATAATTATGACTAGCCGAATTACAATTGTAACTATCTGAAATATATTTTATGGATAGTCAAACCAAAGTTTTAAATGCTAAAACGGCTTGCGGTCAAGGTTATTTTCTTAAACGAAAACTAAGGCGAAAACGATTGGTCAAAAAACATTTTCGTAAACTGAAATAAAAAAATTAATAAATGAAAAAATAAAACGGAATGAAACTAACAACAGTTATTGCAAAACTAACTGAAATAAAATAATGATTATCAAAAATAAATAATCGTTTTCGTAATCATTACGTTCTCACCCCCTGGTGGAAAAATACAGTGCAGGCAAATAAAGCTCTCAAAGTAAAGGAAATAGGAGGGATTAAAGTTGTCAGCACAAACAGAGTTGGAACTAGAAGTAAAACTAGGGGTCAAAAAGGGATTGTTTTCAGTGTTCCTCTTAACATAGGAATGGAAGAATTTAAAAGTAATCTAAAGGGAGGAAAAGTAGTGAATGCTTATAGGCTAAAGTCAGTTGTTGAAGGGATTAGGAAGGACACTGAAACAGTAGTGATAGAATTCATAGGGGAGGAAATTCCAAAAAGAGTGATGTTGGGGGTAATGAGTTATATCGTAAGAGAGTTTATACCGGGACCAATGAGATGTTTTAATTGCCAAAGATTTGGGCATGTTGCTACAAGATGTAGAGAACAGTGTAGATGTGTGCGATGCGGGGGAAAGCATGAATATGGCAAGTGTGAGGAGGGAGTAAAACCAAAGTGTTGCAATTGTGGTGAGGGTCACAGTGCAGCCTTTAGAGGATGTGAAGTGTTAAAGATGGAGATGGTGATTCAGAAAAGGAGAGTGAAGGAGAAGTTAACTTATGCTGAGGCAGCAAAACTGGTTAGAGACAAAAATACAAAGCAAAGTGTTCAGCCAGTAGCATTGGGAGTGATCACTATCCAATATTTACAACTTTGGATATACAGCTGGAGAGATCATCAGCACAAGGAAAAGAAAGATGTGTATTTGAAAAAGCAAACTGGGCTAAATTTGAAGAAACTGTTCAGCCAGGGGATACAGTTAGAGGAAACAAAGACGTTTCAGAAGATTATATGATAGTTGAAAATAAAAAAATTGGTGACATTTATTGCTGGAGTTATTAATAGTACAGCGGGGATTGAATCAGAAACTCAAAAAATACAGGTAGTTGTAATAGCAGCAATACGTCATCTTGGATTGGTGGGTTTGACCTGGGTTAGTTAGGGATGAACTTCAGATAAGGTCAAGTCAGGATACAAACGGGTAACACTTATGAAGGTTTTTCAGTGGAATGCTAGATCCCTGATAGCAAATGGTCAGGAGTTCAAGCATTTTATTGAGGAATGTTATATAAAACCGGATGTAATTTGTGTTTAGGAAACTTGGTTGAAATGTCGTTTGGATTATGTTTTACAGGGATATAATGTAGTACGTCATGATAGGGAAGAAGGGAATGGTGGAGGGTGTGCAACATTTATTAAACAAGGAACAAGAAATTAACAACTTAAATGATAACATTTGTGCCATACTGATTGAAGCAGCGTCGGAAACAATCCCAAAAAGTAAAGGAAAAAAGACAAAGAAAGCTGTTCCATGGTGGACAGATGAGTGTGGTAAAGCTGTGAGAGCTAGAAATAAGGCTTTTAAACTTCTAAAGAGAACGCATAATTATAATAATTTAATATTATACAAGAAAGCTCAAGCAGTGGTAAGACAAACTATAAGGCAAGCTAAAAGAGATAGCTGGCAAAGCTTTTATAGTGAGATTGGGAGAACAACGTCAGTGGGTGACGTGTGGAGTATGATAAAAAGAATGGGAGGCAATAAAAGAGAGTGGGTATATCCAGTATTAGAAACAGAAAGGGAAATTGTGGTAACAGACAAGGACAAAGCTACGGATCCATGGGTCAGGGAATTTGAGTGAAGAAGGAAGGAGGAGGAGGGAAATAACAAAGAGACAACATCTAGAAGATCTAGGAAAAAATGGGGAAATAGAAGATCAGTCAGTTAACCTCCTGTTTACTCTAGATGAACTGAAAAGAGCAATTAGTAATTTAAATAATACACTGTCATCTCCAGGAAAAGATCAGATCACAAATATAATGTTGAAACATCTTAAAGATGGGGCTATGGGCAAATTTTTAGATTTGTATAATAGAGTATGGGAGGAAGGAAGATTACCAAATGCTTGGAAAGAAGCTATAATAATTCCAATAAGAAAGCCTGGCAAAGATCCTTCTAAACCATCTAATTATAGGCCAATAGCTCTTACTTCGAATATATGTAAATTAATGGAAAGGATGGTTACAGACCGTTTGACATATTTATTGGAAAAGAGAGGAATATTAACTAAATATCAAAGTGGTTTTAGAAAGGAAGAGGAACAATGGACCCTGTTGTATGTTTGGAAAATGAAATTAGAAAAGCTCAGGTAAATAAAGAGTCAGTAATTGCAGTATTTTTCAATGTTGAGAAAGCATATGATATGATGTGGAGGGAGGAACTTTTGATAAAACTGAAAATGATGAATATAGATGGAAGAATTTACAATTGGATTAAAGATTTTATGGCGTACAGAAGTATACAGGTGAGAATTGGAAATGAATTGTCAAACAGGTGTGAGACAGAAAATGGAACTCCACAAGGGAGTGTTATAAGTCCATTAATTTTTTCCATAATGATTAATGATGTATTTAATCAAGTACAGCAAGACGTAGGTCGATCTCTTTTCGCTGATGATGGAGCTCTATGGAAAAGGGGAAGGAATATTTTGTATATTAATGGAAGGATGCAAGAAGCAATTCGACGGGTAGAAGAATGGGCAGGTGATTGGGGATTTACATTTTCAGTAGAAAAGACTAAGACTATAATTTTCTCTAGGAAAAGGATTATACCAGAAATAAACTTGAAG
>NW_015505918.1:57054-57863 GCF_001515645.1 Sinocyclocheilus grahami | reverse complement strand
CATTTTATTCAACAGCAGCTCAGTTCAAGATCTTAAGCTGTCAAGCAGGAAGACATGGTTGTTTATATCATTTAGTAATATGTAAACAATAAACTTTATAGTAATCCCATTAAAATATCGGCTCTTGCATTTAGGCTCTTAGAGCAATGCTACAAACTGGAGGAGCCTATTCCTTCTGTTAATAAATGTGTGTGTATATATATATATATAGTTTTTTTTTTGTATGTTTAGTCAGCTTTAAAATTCCACATCAAAGATGCCTGTTTTGCCTTTTAGACAGAATCTTTCATATTAGATGCGCTACACACTCTTTCAGTGGTAGTTATTTTCAGCACTCAATTAGACTAATAAATATAATACATAAATAACGAGGAAAAACATAAATACTAATTTGTTTTATTTCTGTACACTTTCGTCGGTGGTTCTTTTCAGCACACAATTAGACTTCATGTATTTCAATATGTATTTCACCAAGAATAAACCTCTGAAAACCTCTGACATATGTTTTATTATTCGTATGTGTTTTCTCCATGTAAATATCTGCACTTTTGTGATTGTAGACCATAGACTGTATAAGTTATTGACCATAGACTGTATAAGTGCCAAGATAGTGGTAGAGTAATATGGTGTGGGGATTTAAATGCACACAATACATTATGGGGAGGGAAAAGTATAAATGCTAACGGACAAGTGGTAGAGGATTTAATAGAGGAAAGAGAGCTGGTTTGTTTGAATGATGGCAGGGGTACAAGAATAGATCCTCAAACAGGGATGGAGTATGTGTTGGATTTGACATTGGTTTCTAATAA
>NW_015505918.1:56314-56874 GCF_001515645.1 Sinocyclocheilus grahami | reverse complement strand
AATTGACTCAAAGCAAGAAATTAACAACTTAAATGATAACATTTGTGCCATACTGATTGAAGCAGCATCGGAAACGATCCCAAAAAGTAAAGAGTATAATAGAGTATGGGAGGAAGGAAGATTACCAAATGCTTGGAAAGAAGCTATAATAATTCCAATAAGAAAGCCTGGCAAAGATCCTTCTAAACCATCTAATTATAGGCCAATAGCTCTTACTTCGAATATGTGTAAATTAATGGAAAGGATGGTTACAGACCATTTGACATATTTATTGGAAAAGAGAGGAATATTAACTAAATATCAAAGTGGTTTTAGAAAGGAAGAGGAACAATGGACCCTGTTGTATGTTCGGAAAATGAAATTAGAAAAGCTCAGGTAAATAACGAATCAGTAATTGCAGTTTTTTTCGATGTTGAGAAAGCATATGATATGATGTGGAGGGAGGGACTTTTGATAAAACTGAAAATGATGAATATAGATGGAAGAATTTACAATTGGATTAAAGATTTTATGGCATACAGAAGTATACAGGTGAGAATTGGAAATGAATTGTCAAACAG
>NW_015505918.1:55872-56304 GCF_001515645.1 Sinocyclocheilus grahami | reverse complement strand
AGAAAATGGAACTCCACAAGGGAGTGTTATAAGTCCATAAATTTTTTCCATAATGATTAATGATGTATTTAATCAAGTACAGCAAGATGTAGGTCGATCTCTTTTCGCTGATGATGGAGCTCTATGGAAAAGGGGAAGGAATATTTTGTATATTAATGGAAGGATGCAAGAAGCAATTCGACGGGTAGAAGAATGGGCAGGTGATTGGGGATTTACATTTTCAGTAGAAAAGACTAAGACTATAATTTTCTCTAGGAAAAGGATTATACCAGAAATAAACTTGAAGGGAGGTCCTTAGAGAGAGTTAGAGTTTTTACATTTTTAGGTATTTATTTTGATTCAAAACTTACATGGGTGGATCATTTAAACAAAGTTATTGAAAAATGTCAGAAGGTATTAAACATGAGATGTGTAAGTGGAGTGGCATGGGGG
>NW_015505918.1:48659-49555 GCF_001515645.1 Sinocyclocheilus grahami | reverse complement strand
AATTTTTTCCATAATGATTAATGATGTATTTAATCAAGTACAGCAAGATGTAGGTCGATCTCTTTTCGCTGATGATGGAGCTCTATGGAAAAGGGGAAGGAATATTTTGTATATTAATGGAAGGATGCAAGAAGCAATTCGACGGGTAGAAGAATGGGCAGGTGATTGGGGATTTAAATTGTCAGTAGAAAAGACTAAGACTAAGACTATAATCTTCTCTAGGAAAATGATTATACCAGAAATAAACTTGAAGATGTACGGGAGGTTCTTAGAGAGAGTTAGAGTTTTTAAATTTTTAGGTATTTATTTTGATTCAAAACTTACATGGTGGATCATATAAACAAAGTTATTGAAAAATGTCAGAAGGTATTAAACATCATGAGATGTGTAAGTAGAGTGGCATGGGGGGCAAGTTTTTTGTCATTAAAAACCCTGTTGGAAAAACTGGATAAAATACAAGCCCAAGCTTTGAGACAGTGTTGTGGAGCTGTAAAAACAACACCCATTCCTTCTTTACAAGTCCTGTTAGGGGAGATTCCACTGGAAATGAGAAGGAAACAATTAATGATCAATTACTGGGCTAACCTCAAGGGTCATAAAGATGATCATCCTACAAAAATGGTTTTAATGAAGTGTTGGGAACAAAATAAGTTGAATAGAAAATTTTTGGATGGAGTAGTGAAGCGTATGTAGAAGAAATGGAAGTAAATAGGTTTAAGATGAGCCCAACAGTTGTGATTCCTGAAAATGAACCATGGAGTTATAACTCCCCATATAGATTTACATTTGTTGGAAATTAAAAAAGCAGAAAGAGAAGTAGACATGTCTTCAGCATTCTCTGAACATTTTAGAACACAATATCCTCAATACTTACAAATATTTACAGATGGCTCAAA
>NW_015505918.1:40734-42030 GCF_001515645.1 Sinocyclocheilus grahami | reverse complement strand
ACATTTTAGAACACAATATCCTCAATACTTACAAATATTTACAGATGGCTCAAAAGATCCAGAGCGAGAGACAACTGGAGCTGCTTTTTTAGTTCCTGACTGGGCTCATAGTATAACGCGAACATCCAATCATTTGGCAGTATATACTGTTGAAATGATAGCAATACTCTTGTCCTTGCAGTGGGTAGAGGATTATAAACCTGGAAAGGTTTTAATTTGTTCTGATTCACTCTCAGTTTTAAAAAGTCTTGAGTGGACCAAAATTCCTCCACAGTGCTGTAACAGACTCATTGCAAGTTATCGCAAACGCTTGATTGCAGTTGTTGCTGCTAAGGGTGGCCCAACCAGTTATCAGGTTTAGGGTGCAAACACTTTTTCACACAGGGCCATGTAGTTTTGGATTTTGTTTTCCCTTAATAATAAAAACCTTCATTTAAAAACTGCATGTTGTGTTCACTTGTTATCTTTTACTAATATTACAATTTGTTTGATGATCTGAAACATTAAAGTGTGACAAACATGCAAAAAAAAAAAGAAATCAGGAAGGGGGCCAACACTCTTTCACACCACTGTATATGAGCTGTGTCAGTTTAGGGAAATACCCGTAAATGGCGCATTATGCACGTGAGGTTATCTGACGCAGAGATGCAAAGCAGGTTAAAGCAGAGTCCTGCACAGGTCCTGTTTGGTAAACCTGCATCCGCAGTACACAACAGAACACCCGACCCCTTATCCGACAGCAGCACCAATTTAATTCTGTACCCGACCTGTTTGAGATAAAGAACACGCACTGAACCACCCCCGCATTAAATAGGCTACTGCATCAGTAAGGCAAAAAAAATTAAAAATTTCATGTAACACAAGCAATCAAACCAAAATAGGCATTCTAAGTTGATGCTTTGAAGAATAAACAACGGCGGTAAAGTTAGTTTGACGTTTGACATTCATTAGACATTTGGGTTTTTTGCCAATTAAACTCTTTGCAGCTTTTATGTTTTGAGCCCAAACTACCTCAGATAGACATAAATATATGCCCTTTATGTTGCACAAGGCTTAATTTCTAGGAATTTAAAAAAAATAAAAAATTTCCATTTAAATGAATTAAACAATTTAACTACGTGACATTATAATATAAAACCAATACTAAAATGTTCGGGAAAACATACCTGTTATTGCACAAAGCTCCGTTTTTGGAATTACAATTTTATGTTTTTTATAATAGTTTTACAACTTTTAATGTATGCAATAATATAAATCCATTAAACGACAACACCATTTGATCTAAAGGTATCAAAC
>NW_015505918.1:39820-40135 GCF_001515645.1 Sinocyclocheilus grahami | reverse complement strand
AAAGATATCACACCAACTGTATATTTTTCAGATCATTAATCTGATGTTTTTTCATATACTGAACTTTAAATTTTTTTAGACTGTCCTGGAACCCATTTCAATACATTAAACTGGAACACCATACATACATGCATATATTAGGGTGCATACATACATACATGCATATTTTATTTTATTATATTCCTATTCCATCTATAGCACACCTGTACATACAATTTATTCTTTTTTTTTTGTGGTTTATATTTATGCATGTGTATTTTATTCACATCTCACTTTTATTATCTGTGTGTTGTTGTTGTCTCAGTGTACTGGAAG
>NW_015505918.1:24600-34745 GCF_001515645.1 Sinocyclocheilus grahami | reverse complement strand
TACTGTATATATAACAATGTATGTATATATATATATATATATATGTATGTGTATATATATAACAATGTATAACAATATATAAATATTAATATGTACCTTTAAGGTACTAATATGCACAAGTTAATGTGAAAAAAAAAATGTGTACCTTAGGGTACATCCAAAGTGACAGCGTTGTACCTTTTTTTCCCTGAGATTATACATTTATATTCAGCCATTTCACAAAGAAAATAACATTGATTGCCATTAAAATGAAAGTGTTTTACCTAAACATGGGAGCGTGATACAAATGCTCATTTTACATCTCTACTTTTCATATGCTTTCAACATACACAAATACTAATGGCAAAATTTGATAAATTAGCCCTGTGCATTATAGGGAATAATATTCTGAATATTTTACAGTTGGTTTGATACCTTTATCTCAAACGGTGTCAGAGTTTAATTAATTTAATTGGGTACAGTATATAAAACATATGAAAAACATGGTTTCAGTGCTATATATAAAAACAGTAAAGGTATAATCTGAAAAAACAAGCATTGTGCATTATAGGGAATAATATTCTGAATATTTTACAGTTGGTTTGATACCTTTATCTCAAACGGTGTCAGAGTTTAATTAATTTAAGTGGGTACAGTATATAAAACATGACAAATATGGTTTCAGTACTGTATATAAAAACAATAAAGGCATAATCTGAAAAAAAAAACAAGCCTTGTGCATTAAATTTAATAATATTTAGATTTTTTATAGTTGTTTTGATACCTTTATCTCAAACTGTGTCAGAGTTTAATTAATTTAAGTGGATACAGTATATAAAACATATGAAAAAAATTGGGTTTCAGTACTTTTAACTGCCCTACACCAGGTTTTTTCCCCCCGGTGTGTCTATTTACACTAAGTGCAAATAGCCGCCTTCTTGGCAGAGGCTATTTACACTTACTCCACCCACAAGCGTGTGATGGGGAAAGTCAACACTAAGACGGTGTTCTGAAGAGTTGTGCTACCCGCTCAGATTGTGCTACCTCCCATTAAAAAGATAGGTAGCACAAATCGGTAGAGAAAATGCTACCTATCAGATTGTGCTATAGCATCTTATTCATGTGGTTTGAGGCTTTTTTTGAATGTCCATACCTACCCCTACCCTAAACCTACCCGTCCATACCTACCCTTACCCTAAACTTACCCTTAAAACAATGCAAATATACTTTTGGTAGCACAATCTGATAGGTAGCATGTTTCGTCGGTACACGACGAGATGGTACAGTGCGAACCATAGGGTTTTTTTGACGCAATCGACTCGAGTTCGAATCCACCTTTTGCCAAACTTTTTCCCCTCCCTTTTCAAATCTCATATCACATCGGCAAGGCATTTATTTTCAATAAAAAGGAAGGAAATAATCAAAAAGTTGAAAATAAAGTATCGGGTAGGGTTAGGGTAGGTGTAGGGAGGTCTTTATTGTCCCAAAAAATTCAAATTATAATTTAGGGTTAGGCTTTTAGACTTTTTTCATGCTTTTTTGTTCAGTGGCCATCACAGCAGCTTCTGCGAGTTGGTCAGTGTATTTCCGTTTGACTCTTCTTGCTGAAGATCTTATATATTTCTCTGTATTGTGCCACAATTATTACTTTCAACCTTGTTGGTTTAGAATGTCCATGTTCTTTCTGAACTGCTTTTTTCTTCTTTTCTAACATGGCTTCTCTCATTGCTTGAAAAGTATCGATGGTGTCGTCTTGTCTTCAAGTGTGGCAAACCAGTTCCTCAGAATGATACCAAACTCATTCTTTATGAGGAGATCTTTAAGGCTTGATATATTAAAGCGTTTACACCTCTTCTCTCCAGTTTTCCATTTCCTCAGCTTGCAGAATTAGCTTCGCCATAAGGAGGTTGTGGTAACTGTCAATGCATGCCGGTTAGAAATGTATCCACGTGTGGTCCAACTTGCTCTATCATGCTAGTGTAACAAGTTTCATCACAGCTGTCAGTGTAGGGAAATTTTGCAACATGCTGCAACCATCCCCACATGCTGTCCCTTATCACAACATTAATGTAAAAGCTTGCCATAGCATAACAAAATTGTAATTTTATGGTCGGATTAATAAAGAACCCCTTTGAGTTCCTTTTTTTTACTAGTCTTTATACAGCCAGTTTAACTTATGGAAGACACTGTCTGTGCACACATAAAACAAAGAAATGTCAAACTGATATTTAAGAATAATTTTATTACATTTTAATGAATGTGCAACTGCCTCTGCCCCAAAACTGTGGACTGTTGCAACCATCATCTGTTATGGGGTCAGTTGCAACATTTGACTACATTTGTCTATTCAAATATAAATTATTATTAGCCTATATGTGCATACAGTGAGTGGATAACTGACAGATGTGGCTCTAATGTATTCAAATTTTGGCTTTCCAATACAAACAAGCTGTGTCCCAAACAGAAGTGCGTGGACTAAGGAGTGCGCAATTGAAGTGCGATTGCGTCACAGCGTCACGACGTAAGCTCTCCCAATTCAGAATGCACCCTCCATTTTCTCTTGTTTTAGGACTATTTTGGAGAAAATGAGTCTGCTGGGGAAAGACTTAAAAAATACAAAGTAAGCACGTTAATAGACACATTTTTGTTCTCATCTCGTGCAGCAGAAGTGGTTCAGTCACAATGCTGCGTTAATAAATGCATGAGAGGATAATATATGAGCTGTAAGTCTCCCGACATGTTGCAAGCTTAATTTAACATCACAATGGACAAATGTATGGAATACTCAGAGTCAGATATGCAAATTATTATATTTTTATGTCACTACAGGGAAATAACCTGATTTATTAATGAAGTCATGTAAACGCACCTTGCTTGTGTTGTCAGGTTACTGATGTGCATGTAAACTGGTTATTTTAATAAGCTGATATTTGTGAGTTATCAGCTTACTGGTGTGCATGTAAACATGCTCACTAACTGTGTCCCAAACTGAAGTGTGTGAACTCCGAAGTGCGTATTTGAAGTGCGATTGCATCACAGCATAAGCTGTCCCAATTCAGGATGCACCCTCCGAAGACCGCATTCCAAGGCCGATTGCGTCAACGAAGGCTGCCGTAATTCAAAAACGACTTCAAACTCGCACCCTACCCTATCCCAGAATCAATTGCGCGCAGATGAGGATGGGATTTATATTCAAAGAACATGGCGGATGACAGTTCTGTGGGGGAATTCACATTGAAATGTAAGTATTGTGTTAAAAGCCAGGTTTTTATTATTATTTTTTTTAATCAAAGCCCACAAACAATAATACAACCACTATATAAGGCATTAGTCTTTCCCTTTGTTGTGTTTTTGTAGTGCGGTCATGCAAGATAAGTCTACAAATGTTTTAACCAAACTTTATCACTTCAGTATTTTGTATGCATGTCCTGCTGTGTCATATTTTCTAATGTTAAGATTGCAAACCTGTCTTTCTATTTTTCATAAGTGTTTCCATTTTCTCTTGTTTTAGTACTATTCTGGAGAAAATGAACCTGCTGGGGAAAGACTTAAAACATACAAAGTAAGCAAGTTAATAGACACATTTTTGCTGAAATTCATTGTGCTGTTGTTGTTAACAGGCATGGTTTATTTCCTCTGCCTTAGGATTGCAAGTGTCCTGGGACAGGTGAGGGAATGAGTGGTGAGCTGGTGGAGCTACTCAGGGAGGACATCAAACTCATGAGAGCGACAGAGGACAGAAGAGCACAGGAGAGCAGGGAGAGAATGGAGAGAATGCTTAACAAATACAGTGGGAAAAAATGGGTACATTACAATTTTTCCAATATTTTTTTTTTTTAAATGTCGCATTGTCAATGACACAACCTAATTTCTGTAGTTTATTTTTGTGATGTAAGTTCAAAATGAAATGAATAAGTTGTATACATTATTCATTTTTTTAGTGTAATTTATTTGTAAATGAGCCTGAGTACTTTCTGTAAATTTTGTATTTTTGTTTTGCATATTCACATGTGTAAATAAAAGAGAATTATGTTACACATTTAAACAAATTGTTCTATACATTACTGAACATACTTTTTACAACTATTTACAACATACAACATACTATTTACAACATAGCTTAGGTTGAACATCAGAAAAAAACATACATTTTGAGCCCAGCCCTGCCTCCATGTGTTCTGGGGTCTTCAAGAGGTGAATCTCTTGGTGAATGGCCAGCACCTCCTCAGCAACTCGGAGGACAATGCTATTCGTCACATACTGCCGTTTGGTCATTTCCCCCTCACGTCCATAAGCCGACGTTGAGGGTACCCCCTATTCGTCGCTTGACAACGTAGAGGGAGTTTGGCTGGACGGCCAGCTCTAGGAAGGGTTCTGGTCGTCCCAAACGTCTTCCATTTAAGGATTATGGAGGCCACTGTGCTCTTAGGAACCTTAAGTGCAGCAGACATTTTTTTTGTACCCTTGCCCAGACCTGTGCCTTGCCAGAATTCTGTCTCTGAGCTCTTCAGGCCGTTCCTTTGACCTCATGATTCTCATTTGCTCTGACATGCACTGTGAGCTGTAAGGTCTTATATCGACAGGTGTGTGGCTTTCCTAATCAAGTCCAATCAGTATAATGAAACACAGCTGGACTCAAATGAAGGAGTAGAACCCTCTCAAGGATGATCAGAAGAAATGGACAGCACCTGCGTTAAATATATGAGTGTCACAGCAAAGGGTCTGAATACTTAGGACCATGTGATATTTCAGTTTTTCTTTTTTAATAAATCTGCAAAAATGTCAACAATTCTGTGTTTTTCTGTCAATATGGGGTGCTGTGTGTACATTAATGAGGAAAAAAACTTAACTTGATTGATTTTAGCAAATGGCTGCAATATTGTTAAGAGTGAAAATTTTAAGGGGGTCTGAATACTTTCCGTACCCACTGTATATATAATATAACAGTTTAAGTCTGGCAAGGCAAAGTTTATACAAGTACCCTGATCATGTTATTCCTGTTTGTTTATCCATTTGAATTAAGGCAGAACCAGGATGTGTTCAAAATATCATGATAGAACCCTTGCTCACACAATGACTTCTTTTTAAAATCATTCATTTTTTTATGATATTGTGATTGCATGAATGAGCAAGAGCAGCATTTACTTAACTTCTTAGCCTAGTAGTTATTCATATTGTAATATGTAGTTTGGCGATCTATTCTTTTTTGATTTGTACTTCTCTTTCTCTGCAGGTTCCTTAATCCCTGTCCTTTTAAAAACACAGCACCTCATTACATCGAAAAAAGGCACTTTTAAGAGCCACATTTGTCTTGTTTATTGTCTTATTTGTATTGTTTATTGTCTTGTTATTTCTCTCTCTCTATCTCTCTCTCTCACTCTCTCTCCCTCTCTCTCTCCCCTACCATCTGAGTGGTGGTTGCTTTTTAGAGGGACGGAGGACCTGGGTAGCTGCCTCTTCTTCACTCACTGTAATCAACTGAAAGTGTAAAGGTCGGGATCAGAGAATATAGATTCATTTGTTGGTGTTGTTTTAAGCGCACAATATACCAATTTAATGGATAGAGACTGGCATATAATACCTGGTTATTGCACCAAATGAAATTAGCAGGAGTCTGCACAATATAGGCCAACCTATAAGATAAGATTGCTGTTGGCATGAAGTCTAAGTAAATCAAACTTAAGTTTTGTGAGGAATGCCAGTATTCAAAGATGGTTTATGACTACAGGAAAGCAAACAGCTCGCTTAGCGACTTTATGTTTCACAGTTTTTCTGCACTTAAATAATTTGCCAGCTTGCAAACATCCAGATCTAGTATTACCTTTGATAATGTTAGAAAAGTGATACGTTAAGCATAGCCCACTGCTGTATGACACATGCTAATAGATTGACTAGCTCTGTCTTTCTTGTACTTATGTGTGTTCGGATCCCTGTATGATATTTAATATTTATATTTTTTGTATGTGTGTACATTTCAGAATGACAAAGCCAAAATTCAGGCCTTGCCCAAGCTGCCAGGTCCGTCAGCAGGCCAACCGCAAAACCTGCAGTGCTTGTTTTGCCACACTGCCAAGCAAGCGGTTATTAAAAACTGCAAAAATTAATGATGACTGGGGCCAGAGGGTCATCAAAAACAAAAATGCATCTCGGGTGGTGGCCTTTGCCCAAATAGCTGTAAGTAAAAATGCTCATGCTTCATTAATTGAGTGGTAATAAATATTAAGCCCAAAGTACATACAGTATGTGGTACCATTTTGTTGATGGACAGAAGACATAGCAGCCATGCTGTGTGCTGTGTACCAGGCTTCACATGCGTGCCTGGATGTTGGAAGTTGGCACATCATGTCAGTATGAAATTTTAGACAGACAATCGCTTTAAAAACCACACCATACGTCCCTATTAAATTGCTTTTGCAGCACACGTGACGCTCAAGTGATAAATGTACATTACATGCAAGTTGCTCTGATAAACAGTTTGCCAAAAAGCTCCCCATACACAATATGTAAAGATACTTTCATTTTATGCAGGTGTACTTCTGTTGTGAAAATAAATCTTGAAAATGCATTGGTGTATGTACATAAGTAGGCAATATTCTAGACTACACTTAAAATACTTGTGTAACTGATGGCAGGGACTAGGGATAGGGATGAACTATGAATCAAGCAGTACCTAGTTTATACACCAAGTAAACTGCCCTCTGTTTCTGATTCAAAGTCAGTGTGGAGTAGACGCCATCTTCATTACTGTCACAACATCTGATTGATTATTTTCAATAAAAATCGAGCACTGACAGTTGCAATTTAAGAAATACTCATGAATTAATATTTCTGTGTATTAATTTTACAATATGTCTTTAATCATCACATACTTAACACTTGTTGAAAGCGTTAACAAATATTTTTTGCCAGATTAGGTCTTTAAATAGTAGATGGACTGCCATATATGTAGTAATGTAGCAACATAATATATTGGAAATGTGTTAATTACTTTGTTTCATTTCAGGTCCAAAAACTTTCTGCCTTGGGCTATATGCCCATATTATTTATCAGCCAGAGGCACAAGGGCACAGGCAAGTTGATGGCAGATGTAGTCACGCATCTGCCACCGACGCAAAACAACACGCGTTTCTTAACCAGCATGAAGAGGGCATATGACTTCATAATCAAACTGGATGGTAAGATAAGTTTTATGTATTGTTCATTAGTGTTTGTCGTTGATTTCTTTGACGATGTGTACTGAATTTATATTTTTGCTAACTTCACAACAGATGTGCCCCAGCCCCAGCAAGACCAGCCCCTCCACCTAGACCAGCCCCAGCAACACCAGCCCCTTCCCCTCCAGCCCCTGCCCCTAGACCAGCCCCAGCAAGACCAGCCCCTGCCCCTAGACGAGCTAATCCCACAAGACCACCCTACCCCAACAGACCAGCAAATTATTACACTTGAACTATTTACGATCGACTCTCAGGCTCAGCAGCCTGTGGAGCCTCTACCACCCAGGAAAAGACAAAGTAAGTAATCTTGCATTGCACCACATCTGTAAATGTGTCCTATGTTTTTTGCAATCAGTGCACAATATAAAACAAGTTACACATTGTGAATTTCACCTCTTTTAATGAATTAAGCCACTCCTCCAAGATACTGAATATACAATTCTCAACCTTTTTCCCTTGCACCTTAAGCCTCACTATCCACCCCGGGCCTACCATCCACCCCAGACCAAGGCAGACGAGCCCCACCATCCATCCAACCTCAACTAAAGAAAAGACAAAGTAAGTAATCTTGCCTTGCACCCCATCTGTAAATTGGTCCCATGGTTTTGTAATCATTTTATTCATATAAAATAAGTTAACCAATGTGAATTTCACCCCCTTCTATTAATTAAGCCACTTCCCCAAGATACTAAATATATCATTCTTAATCTTTTCCCCTTGCACCCTAAGCCACAGGTACAGGAGCCACACAAGCCCCACCCTCTACCCTGGCCAAAAAGAAGAAAACAAAAAGCAAGTAGACATTCTTTGACATACTATTTACAGTGGCAGAGTCTGGGAGGACACCTGGGAGCCGGCCAGCAAATTCGCCTGATGACCAATACTGTTGTACTATGTGTATATCAGCAGCCATGTGTTGGGTGTAAAGGTGGTTTTGCATGTAGCCCCCTTTAATTGGACCAAACTCAGGGTGTATTCACACTTGGTCTCTTTCAGCCCTCAAAGTGAACTAAGAACAGTGACTCATATATGAACACCTCAAGCAAACTCAGACCCATTTGAAGTGAACCAAACTTTTTTTTGCCTTTGTCATTTAAGGTTACAAATGCAGTCGACAGACAATTTATCCATACGATAAAATATTGGAAAGACGGATGAATGGGGTAAGATGTAGAACCATATTTTTCATTAGGCTGTCTGTTTATCTCTTGACTCATGTCTGTCTCATCTTTCAATCCACATGTGACAAAACAGTAACACTGAGCAGTAGTTATCAAACTTTTTCAACTATCAACCCTCTCACAAGTGCTACCCCTTACGAAAAAGAAGTATACTTCAAGTAAATTTTATGAAGTATACTTAAGTAATGTTCAAGTATATTTTTAAGTATACTTTATGTAGTAAGTATACTAATATCAATGTGTACTTGTAGTAGACTTGTAAGTGTACTATTTCAATACTGCTTGGGACTAAATTGGCCCACTTTTAGTATAAAAAAGTATACGTTTAAGTGTACTAAAAGTGTAAACTTTAAGTACACAACTAGGTTTCTCATTTTTAATACATCTTTACTACAAGTGAACTTATAAGTATACTAGTAGTTTACTATTTCAATACAAGTAGTAAATTTTTTAGTTTATGAAAGTACACACTGAAGTGTACTCTCAGTAAACTAGTTTAGAAGTTTATACTGCAAGTATACTTGTAAGTTTTCTTTAAGTAAACATAACATTATACTATTTATATATTATTTTGCACTTGCAGTATACTACTATGCTCAAATGTAGATATTATTTTTCATACTTTTAAATACATTTAACTGTACTTTAATTTTAAAAACATTTTATTAGCTTCATGCTTTCTTTTTTTATCAACACTTGAATGTCGGTAAGTTTCATAAAGGCAACATTTTAAACAAAGAAGTTGAGAAAATCACATTTTTGTCAAAGACTGCGCCTTGATCAGATTCAGAACGATGGTCAAAACACAGATGGAGTAGATCAAGTCCAACAACCCCAAAGCTTCACAGTCGTTTTTTCTTCATGTGTTACACTTCATTTCATTTGGTAATATTAAGCAGTTTTGATTTACAAGCTGTTTCATATTTGATGATCATGTTATTTTACATTTGCGTGAGTAATCTACTATAACTTGGTTCAGCTTCTTCTTCTGTGTTTTGATCCGGAGTTTTTGTACTAGAAGATGTGTCATAGCGCATCCTACCGTATAACAGTGAAAACATGGATAGCTGGAAAATTCAGTCAATGGTGGGGAAAGAGTAAAGTAGAATTAAAGTAAATTCCGATGTACCGATGCCAGTGGACTAGCCTACACAAAATTTCAGATATGCAGAATTAGAAACATATCTGTTTTATATAAATATTCTAAACAATATTTTCACAAGTTTCATAAGACTGTATATGAAAGCTATGTAAAAAAAAGTTTATTTAATAGGCTACTCGATCAAAACCGTTAACAAAACTAAAAGCTAAGTATACTTTGAATACTTAATTATACTTTTAAGTATATCTCGATCAAAAGATAGCGTACAAGTAAAGGCCAAATATAATTGGACTTTTCTCTCAGTATAAGTCAAGTACACTTAAGTGTAATTAATTGTATTTCTACGAAGTACATAAAGTATATTTTTGAGAATTATAAAATTTAGACTAAAAGTATACTTTCTTATTGTTTGTTTAAAATAAGTATACTAATAGAAAACTTGAATTAACTTCTTTTTTGTAAGGGACATACTGTAAATCCTAAACAAAAACAACAATGCAAATGGAATGCGACAACAGATTCTTATTTTTTATTGCGCTTACAAAAAATACATAAGTACATTTGTCAACTAAATGATGTTCCAAGTAAGAACGCCAGTATAGAGAGCTAAGTAAAAACATCATTATTTAAATGGTAAAATCATTACAGTAACTTCACTAAACTGATTAA
>NW_015505918.1:13760-24558 GCF_001515645.1 Sinocyclocheilus grahami | reverse complement strand
GTGTGTGTGTGTGTGTGTGTGTGTGTGCGTGTGTGTGTGCGTTTCTGCAGGGGAAGGCAGCAGAGGTCAAAGTGTGCTGGCTACCTTGCTCTTCCTGGTAAGTGATGGCTGATGTAATTGAATCCATAGCTACACACAGTCTTAGTGTTTTGTGAAAGTGAAAGTGAAAGTGGGACTGATAATTGTTTTGAGCACAAGGAACTATCTTAAGCATACTCGGATCCCTTTTAAAGTGAACTGAACTGAGACCACATGAGAACATGTGCACACCAGCCTTCAAGTAGTCATCTGGCTCAAGTTTGGTCATCTGACATCTGAAGCAAATACATTCTAACCTGTTTGCCCTATACATTTGCTAATTCTATTTTGTTTATTTGGGTTATTTTATACGGTGTTTGCCAAACAGCAGTTATTTTTACAAAGTGAAACCTCCCATTATGAACCAAATGTAGTCCAATTAAAATAGCCTGTGAGGTGGACTGAACCAAAAACAACTATTGTCTCTTTGTGTTCACATTATGAGTTCACTTAAAGATGATGCAGATCACTTTCTAGTCCACTTCAGCTCTTATGGGGTCTTAAGCCCAATTCATAGTTACATGTAGATGCGACGCAGATGCCTTTGTTGTGCCATTGCGTCTTTGCTGACCACCTCTGCGGCCAACATAGAGGCCTTTAACCACATCATTTCTGTGCCCATCCCGTTGTGGTGAGTATTTGCATAGCGACATGGTTAACCCGATGTAGAACTTCAAAGGGTTGACTGTAGGGATGACTGTGTCCAAGCGACTGAATCCAGTAGTTTTCACTTGGAACAAAATGACTGCTGCTTGACAAACGCCATATAAAATAAACCAAAAGAAATTATCCAACAGAAAAAGGGTAAACCTTTATTTTTTCGGCTTCAGATGACATATCTCCAAACTTGAGCCAGAAGACTAGTTGTGAGCTGTAGGCTGTACTGTATATGCTGTGTGTAAGATGACTTGTGGACTGTTTACAGTGGCAGAGTCTGGGAGGACACCTGGGAGCCGGCCAGCAAATTCGCCTGATGACCAATACTGTTGTACTATTTGTTTTGTATATATTTGTCAATAATTAAATTCACTATTTTTACATTTTATGATTTGTCTGTCAATCATTGACTGCACTGAATAATTAATGTGTCATGACTTTGTGCTGTATTTGATGGGAAAAGTGAGATAGCGGAAAGTTGCATGTAGTGACAGTCAAGTCAAGTCACCTTTATTTATATAGCACTTTTTACAATACAGATTGTATCAAAGCAGCTTCACAGTGATAACATGAAAATAATACAACAAAGTTTCTTTCTAGAAGAAAATTACATCCTCGTCCACCTTAAGGCAGATTAGCAAGCCAAACTAAGCAAGCCAAAAGCCAAGGCAACCAGAACAAGTACCAAATTGGCATTATACTAACTGATCATGAACATTTTAGTCAGTATTGATGGTAATTTTGGAGCAAAGTAAATGGGCCCCTATCCCTAGTGACAGATGCCTCCCACATCAGGATGTATTACTGAAAGACTGCATCCTTTTTTACCTCTGATCGCTAGCACGCAACACTGTTTGTTTTTGTTATCATGGTTGTCTGTTCAGAACAATTATGAGAGTTCTTAAGACATTTCAAACATTCCCAATGAAGAGAAGAGGCACATTTATCAATTTTCATCAATGGTACATGGGTCAGCAATGATTTTTCAGGTCAGGAAAGAACTATGACAAAAAATATGAAAGTGAATTGAAATCACACAGCGTCTGAAGCGCCACTCAGGCCATTTTTTCATATCCTTTGCCTCATACAAAGACAGATTGGTGTCAAATTTCACAAATAATTTCCTCATCCTCTGTGTCAACAATCAACATACAGTATGTGCATGACATAAGGTGATCAGACTTCAGAGATCAGAAAGACCGGAGACATGAGCCTGAGAAATCGTTAAAGCCAGGAACAATTCCAGCTTGGCCATCAATATAATTTAAAAGTCTAATGTTTTCTTGTCATAAAACCAGGGAGAGAGGTAGGTTTCCTATGTTTCCCTGACAATAGGGAACGTGCCAGGACACTGAGGACATCAATCTGGTCACCCTGGAATGACTTGACTGTGGGCTGTTTACTAAGGCCTATGACAGTGGTAAGAAATCTAAGGCCTGGCTGTGCAAGGTGGGCCACATGTGGCCTGATGTGCTGTTTAATCTGGCTAATGTCTTCATGATCAAAGGCCTCTGGTCTTTATTGTCAGGAAAATGTTGCATTATTCATGAAATACACTCAGTCCCCACTTATTCTAACCCTAACCCTAACTCTCGTTATTCTCCATGCCAAGTATGAGCTCTTATCCTCAAGCATAAGATATAGGGGACCCCAATGTAAACTAAATATTTCTAAACTATAGGCCTAATTTAAACCTACCTCAATTAAAAATTTAAATAATGTTGCTTGAGGCTGCAGCGGTTGTGCAATAGCTTCATGATATAATGCATATAGGGTTGTGTGTAGGTTGAAAGATGAGCAATAGACTGTGGCTTTGATGTGCTTCAGTCTGGCTACATATCACTTTGTTTATGTTGTTTTTTATTGTAAGTATATGTCGGATGTATAATAAAATAATATGTTACGTTTTATGTGTGAAGCATTTGAACTCAAGGCAAATATCCCTCTGGGGACAATAAAGGAGGCTATCGCCTGCAAAGTGGTCTTCATGATATGTAAAATTAAAACGTTGTCGTAGGACTATAGCAAGCACATCATTGGAAAGGTCTCAACCTCGACAGTAACATATGTCAGTCTGAAGAGGATACATTACTCCTGATTTGAATTGACCTCTGCTCTGAACCTTGAACCCAGTACATGTTTGAAGGCTTGTCATTTAGCAACAGAAGGTGCTACACACATAGGACCAGTTGTTATAGAAAGCTCTGGACCTTAGCTGTCATGCAGATATGGTCTCCAATGTTTAACCACTGTAAATGCTGTCAAATATGGTAATAAGCTATTTTGACCTATTTAACAATTCAGTTTTTAAAATCTGATGACACCAGTGTGTTCCCCATCCCCCCCAAAAAACAGGGTATATCCAAAATTCTACACTGCCAACTTCTACTTATGAGAAATATAGCACTATATTTTAAAACTACACCTTCCACTAGAGACACACCACAGAACACAGTTACAAAGCTAGTGTTACTTGTAGTTCTTCCGGGCTGGGTGGGTGGACTTGTTCGGCTCCTCTGTTTTTCTGCTGTCTGCTGTGAATGGGCTTCAACTACATTCAAAAAGTTCAAAACTGAGCAGTGTTGTTGCATTGTAGTGTTCTGTCTTACAGCATACTGTAATGTTTCACCAATAATAAGACTGAAATTATATTATTAAAATAATGTAATGAATACCATGATAACATCTAAATAAATGTTGATAGATGTAGCATTATAGTTTTAAAAATATCAATAAACAAAAGCAATCCAGCTTCTCTGGCAATAAGACAGAAATAATAACATTAAAAGAAATACATATAAACCATATGATCTCGTGAATAAATGTTATCTGTGTATCCATGTAAGATGTATCTAGGAGATGAAGGAAACTGTCATGATGAAATGTCTTCTTCCCCCTAGTACAGACACTGTACTTAAGACGACACACCACATTTTAGGCATTTATTAGCTTATACAACCACAAAAACAACACACATAGCTCAGACACATAACAAAAATCACAAATGTAAAAAGTGAAGAGCATGTCAAGAGATTACAAAGGCCTGGTAGGGACTGACCCTGTGATACATGATGGGCAGCTATGGATTTGCAGTGGTAGTAGTGCAAAAGTAAACAGTGCAGGGATTTACTAGAACTACTGTAATCCTATGCAAAAAGCGAAGATGGTGATGGTGACATAACTAAAATAAGGTAAAAGTAGAACACACACATGCATAAAACAGCATACACTACAACAGACAATATACAAGAACAGTAATGGTATACACAATGACCTGAAGGATATGTGTATTCAATCAAAGAAAGGTTTTCCTATGAATTAATTAGAGAACAGTCCATTTCTCTGGGCATTATGTGTCTTTCTTATGAGGAAAATGAGGGAGTTTCTCTGCCCGCATTCCTTTAGGCAATAAAACCAGTGATATCAGCATTGGTTGCCATGGAAACAGAGGCCTGTTCTGCCTTTCTGAGGTGTTAGGTGCATTTCGGGGGAAGGGTCCATCGACCCTCGTAATTGGCCCTTTGGTTAGGTGAGGGGGCGTTAGATATTATTTGTTAAATATAACAAAAGTTGTGTGTCTGATTGGTCCAAATGCTACAAGTGCATGTTTAATATGACTATGGAAAAAAAGAGTATGAGCATAATAGTATTGCTTAACAAAAACAATACAAAGAAGATAAAATAAATAGAACAACAGAAACTTAAATATATATTTAAAAAAGATTATACAAGCCAACAGGGGTAAATGTTGAAACCACAGTCCAGAATGTGTAGAGGGGCTAATGTAGCCTGTAAGACAGTCAAATGGATAGTGGATACTAGACAATAGACAAAGTGATGTGATGGTTGGCGCATGGTGAGACTCATGCTGAAAAGTCAATTTCTCCCCAAACCTTTTCTGTGACATTGAGTTGCTGGTTTGCCCTGGGGACAAAGGACCTCCTCAATGTTGAGCATGACAGAAGACTGCTACTGCAAATTATCCTCAGTTTGTTAAATGATTAACTCCAGCTCCATGCCAAACACAGAGCCAGCTTTCCTTACCAACCTGTCCCAGCGGCCCTCTTCTTAATGCTGCCTCCCCAGCACACAACAGCATAAAAAAGGACTCTGGCCATGTTTAGTCTTGCTCAGAGTCACTACTGGTATGGTATTCCTCAGAATCACTATCAAAGTTAATTTCTGTTTCAGTCAGAACTTAAACATAACATTTCTTTGCATGCTTTGTCAGGCTGTTGCTTGCTTGCTTGTTCTTCATCGTCAAGCTCTGTAGACCTCGGATACCATCTTGAAGCAGGCCCCACGTCTCACCTTACATGTTAAAACACATTGAGCCTTTATTAATTAGAAACATTCAGAAATATTGTAATGTATGCCAAGTATAACAAATACATACCTGATGTCACATTAGAAAGCTGGGATGACATCTGCTTCAGGGTGTCTGCACGGGTGCAAAGAGACTTCCAATGCTTGTTCATCTCTGCAATAAGAATCCTCTTCTCCTCCTCAAGTCTCCTTACTGCCATCACAATGTCGAACGCCTTCCTCTTTGTCCTTAGATCTACAGAGTCTGGAATACATAGATGAAACATAAGTCGGTTGTATTTAAGATTAGTATTTAAAGATTTTCTGGGGTTACAATCGAGGCATGACAGATTTTGTCCCACTATGTGACTATTTCACATAGTCAACGGAATTGTGTACATACCACCGTGTGTAAGCTGCCATGGCCAAACAATCTCATCAGATAGAATGGTGTCCAATGTCAGTTTTTCTGCATCAGGAACCAAGGTGTTATACTTTTCCACTACAGAATTTAAGTTTTTCTTTTCTTCCCTGATCTTTCAGCGGATTCGGGCACGTCCTTTGCATCCGTCACTATCCTTATAAAGACGCTGGGACCTCCTCTTAACACTTGCCACCAGCTCCTCAATTCGGCTGGCAGCAGCGGCAACATCAGCATCATTTGGGGATGTTGTTGCTGAGAGGAAGAAATGAAGAGATAAGAAATATGCTTCTTGATTCCATGAAAAAATATTATTTCTGGTGTATGAGCAAAATAAAGCCTCAACAATCTTTTCATATTTCTCTGAAACTGAGAGGCTACACTTGTACCTAAGGTTGAGTATAGTTAGGTTAGTTAGGTTCTTTATTGTCCCCATGGGGATAATCTTGTCCACACGTCATCAGCAATCACAGTATGTGCTCTTTGACTACGATTACAATGAGCCTCTTTGGAATTGCAGCCAAGATAAGTCAGAAGTGATACATCAAGCACCACATCAAACAGTATAAAACAGTATATCCTACCTTCTGCCCACTCATTGATATCAATGATCCACCTCTCCAGTTGATTGTCTGAGATGTCCATTTCCGTTTTCATGGCCTCCAGGTTATGCAACTGGCACTGCAGGGCTATTGTGGCCTTCAAACATAAATGACAATGAGGGAAACGCCTACCACTTTGACTATTGTTGATAAGGATTGTGAAGTACCTTCACTATTAGAAAACCACATACAACACTAATTAAATATACAGTATATTCTTATATATACGTGGACTCTCAATATATGTGGTGTGAACATTTAATATTTTATATCAAGACACTAAAAAATACAATTGACACTACACATGCAACCATCCGTATATTTAATATATATTGAAGAATATCTGGGCAAGTGTTCTCTATATTTTTGTGATATATGCCACTTTATTTTACAATATCGCTATGCATTTTGCATAAGGGAAAACTGGTGTCTTTACCTTCCGATATCGGCGGGCAAGGGTAGAAGCCAAGTTGTCAAACTTTTGTTGGTTCCAGCGCATGGCCATGATCGTCAGCATGTCTATGCGTCCTGCAAAAATAAAAAATATGAGATTATCACCCTTCTTTCCAGTAGCAGTAGGAGAAGAAACTGTGCAGACTTGAATCACAAACTTTTCAGAGATAATAACTTACAGTACAGTACTATGGAACTAATCTGCTGTCTTGTGCCATTTGATTACTGTCCCATGAAAGGGTTAGGTAAATAGCACAGGATAGTGAAGAAATAGCATGAAACAGTGGCGCAGGACAGTATTTAAATGGCATAGAGCACTATGGCAGGACAGTAGGCGAATGGTACTCTGATGTGTATTTTTCACTCAAAGTGGCTCACCCATGTCATCAGGATCAAAATTTACTGGTTACCTTACCTGCTTTTGACATGTGCTTTGTCGTAACAGCAATCCTCGAGAGGAAGGCATTGCACTGCTCCACCTCTTCCCCAAGAGTCGAACCAGCCCCCTCCTGATATGCTCCACTCCATTTTACCTTTAAATAAGAAAACAAGAAAACAAAACCTAAGTGGCAACAATCTTATGCAGGATTTCAGGGAAAGAAAATGTCATGGACAATCATTTTTTTTACCTCACATTTGAAATCATGAGCTTTGGCATGAAAAACAGAAAGAAATGGCCTCATGGTCAGGAGATCCTGAAGCTCAGGGCATTTCTCTGTCACTCTCTGGAGGTAAGGCCAGTACTTGCATGCCACATCCATTGCAAAAAATCTAACTGGCTTACAGGCCATTTGCTTTTGGAGGTACAGGGGGTAGGCAAAAATCTCCCCCCTGAACATATTGAGGGCACGAAGGAGAACCCCATGACGACATACAGCGAGTTCCAGGCCCTCCTCGTCTGTTGTTCCTGAGGACTTCTGAGACGTTTCACGCGCCGCTGACCATTGCCCTCCACAGACACCTCTTCCAGAGACCTAAAACATGGAAGATGGTTAACAGTCCAAACTTGTTCAAACAAAGTCCTCTGTAGGACGTGGTGTTTTATAGGTAAATATAGTGAAGTTGTGCAAGTTTACATGACTGGTTGAGGTATGGACATAGTCCACGAATCTTGCGACGTCATCATCATTCGCGATGAACACGCCATCAAAGAAGGCTTTTTCCTCCGATCAAAATAAAAGAGATATATATTAACTTTAAATATTCATATGATTTTCAATTCACAGCAGTTACTTTCAAAGTAATGGACCGTCAATGCACACACAGTACCTTGCTGCACTCTTGAATCTGTAGTGCTTATGGTTTCCATCAACAGATACTGCAAGCATGTCTGGGCTGCACGCTGGGCAGTCAAAGTGGTCCTCCTGGCATAATTTGTCCACTTCGAATCGGACAGCTTCCCACTCCAAGAAGCTTTTCCGGAAGCTGTCTGCTGTGATGTTTCCGCTCTGTTTCAAAGAAGAGTTCAGTAAAAGAGAACAGTAAAACGGATCAAAATTAAACAATATACTAAACTGAAGTAAAATGTTCTAAATGGATACATTTTGGGATGTTTGTACTAACTTCGTAAACCACTCCTTAGAATACATATCAAATTAAATAAACAATGTGTAGACTTCACTCATACACTATACACTGGTGTATTTGGGGGACCTGGCCATTAAAAATACAGGATATTGTTTGACATTCAGTCTAAATCTATACGCAAAGAGGGCTACAACAGCTTCCATATTGTTTAGAAGTAAGCCTGTGCAATGTTTGGCCCATTAATCCAAGGGAACACTTCTTGGATCAGGAAATGATATTGGGGAGAAGATGTCAAAGTCTGTAGCTCTTCAGATCTCAAAGTTGAGATCTTCAGAATGACCTGTTTTTTCAGAAATGTCTCAGTGCAAACTGCTGATGAGAGAACATGAGTTTATGGTTGTTTATAAAGGGTCTAAATTTAACACAACTTTTTTCCTACACAGTGCAAATGTTCATGTGTACTATCATCATCATCATGCCCTCATAGTATTATTTATGGAGTTACGCAATTATTACCACAAATACTTACACGGCCAAAGCGAACAATGCGTTGATCCAGCATTCTAAGGAATGCTTGGCTAGCCATCCCTGGTGCTGCCATCTCACAGTGCAAATGTTCATGTGTACTATAATCATCATCATGCCCTCATAGTATTATTTATGGAGTTACGCAATTATTACCACAAATACTTACACGGCCAAAGCGAACAGTGCGTTGATCCAGCATTCTAAGGAATGCTTGGCTAGACATCCCTGGTGCTGCCATCTTCAGCTCTTCAAAAGAAAAAAGGACATCTGTTGCGTACACAGTTGAATAGTGAGAAGTGGCAGGCCAGTAGTCATTACGGATCAGGTCATCCACTCCAGGACTCCAACTGGCTTCACATGCTTTGCATCTAATCTGAGGCAATCTGAGATCATATCGCCCTGGAAAAAGAAGGAAATATATACACAAAGTTAAGTCTGACAGACCAAACTGTGTCATTCTGACAACTGATATGGGAACCTTTGACTAAGGATGGATCAGGAGGACACGTCTACAAACATTTTGTAAGGCACTCTATTGGAAGTCACACTTTTGTCAGGCAAATTAACTATCCCCATTCAAACAAAGGTTAATTGTTTTCCTCCACATAGGTGGGCCCAGCCAATATAATCAACACACAACCTATTGACACCTCTGGATTTCCAGCCATGATAAAGAAAATTTCTTGCACAATGTAACATGTATGAATGTAACATATTCATGATTCGTATATGTGCATAATTGTGACGAAAAGTGAGAGGGAGTATATACGAGGTGTGATCAGCAAATAGCTGTGGGTGAAATTCTGCAGACACTTCTACAGAAGTGACCCCCACCCAAACCCATAAAGTTCTTCTTACCATTCATTGTAACCACAACTATGGACTGTCCTGCGATGACACTGGACGATACTCGTAGACAACCGCATATTGTCTCTGGCATATCCAAAGGTACAAGACGCTCTTGAAAAAAAACACATGGATAAGAATTAAAGAATAACATTTATTTACTGGCATCTATTTTAAACAAGATGTACTTGACGGCTTCATTGACCTATCAGTTTTTCAGTCAAGTCTAAGAATGTGACTTTTAAAAACTACAACTTACCACACTGTGTTAGAACCCTCTCCACAACACAAGTTGTGGGAGGCAATGGATGAAAAAATGCACGTGTCATCGAATCCCTGTTGTGGAACACTTGACCTCGGTGGACCCTGACATCACACTGGCCACAGAGGAATGGGTGTGGTCGGCAGTCACAACAACGGATAACGGCTGGACCATTTCCACAATGTTGGCAGATCCGAGTTGCCGCATGTTGTCGAGCCACCATGGTGTTGACCAGTCGGGGTCTCTCTTTCTCCCACCACCCTGATATGAGGCTCTTTCGGGTCGACCAGTCTGTTGAGGCTTGAAGTGCCGTTTCATCCTCATGTATGTCCTCACCCAGTGAGCTTTTAAGCTCTTGAAGGAAGGACTCTGTTAAAACAATGCAAAATATTTAAAAACAGTAGTTTATTATAACAAAAGAGAATAGCATTGAACAATGGCCATTTTATAATAAATGAACATACTGTTTTGAACCAGTGAAGTCAAAATAAATAACACACCTGCAGTAACGGAAGGAAAGTCACTGGTCATTTCCGCACTGGTTTCCGGAGCCCTGATATGAGAGACACCAGTCTTTCGACTCTGGTTGTGACTGGGACCTGCTGTAGCAAAAAAGCTGTTGCTTTTTACACTCAATGACACAAACTTTACCTGATGCTAGGCACAGGTACGTAATAATAACCTCAGATATGTTCTAATTCAGACCCATGACTTGTGATCATGTTGTATACCATTCCAAGATGCAAAACTAGATCTGGAGTCTACATTTTAATTACATTAATGTAAAAAAAATCGTACCTGCTTGTTTCCGGGATGATCTGGGCCTGCCGTAAATAATGTTTCCATCACTGTCCCTCTTAATCCACCTAACATCTTGCTTGCTGTTTGATGGCCGGCTGGAGAATGGATTACTGGTGGAAGGCTGACTGGTGGATGATTCTGCTTCCTGGTGCATGCTAATGAGCTGTTGGAGGTGAGCTTGATGTTCAGCCTGATCGACAAGGTCACTCATCTCATTCAGGAGACGGTCCATCTCAGGATCAGACATGGCACAAAATATAAACACACAGGGACAAAAAAAAAGACAAAACAAACAAACAAAAACCCCACTCAGAGGGG
>NW_015505918.1:5771-13561 GCF_001515645.1 Sinocyclocheilus grahami | reverse complement strand
CCCCCCGGGGGGGGGGGGGGGGGGGGGGGGAGAGAGACAGTAAGACAGCAAGAGAGAGAGAGAACACAATACAACAGTAGAGAGAGTAACAAGATACAAGACAAATGTGGCTCTTAAAAGTGCCTTTTTTTCGATGTAATGAGGTGCTGTGTTTTTAAAAGGACAGGGATTAAGGAACCTGCAGAGAAAGAGAAGAACAAATCAAAAAAGAATAGATCGCCAAACTACATATTACAATATGAATAACTACTAGGCTAAGAAGTTAAGTAAATGCTGCTCTTGCTCATTCATGCAATCACAATATCATAAAAAAATGAATGATTTTAAAAAGAAGTCATTGTGTGAGCAAGGGTTCTATCATGATATTTTGAACACATCCTGGTTCTGCCTTAATTCAAATGGATAAACAAACAGGAATAACATGATCAGGGTACTTGTATAAACTTTGCCTTGCCAGACTTAAACTGTTATATTATATATACAGTGGGTACGGAAAGTATTCAGACCCCCCCAGCCAGGGCCCTGACTTAAACCCAATTGAGCATCTCTGGAGAGACCTAAAAATTGCTGTTCACCAACGTTTACCATCCAACCTGACCGAACTGGAGAGGATCTGCAAGGAGGCATGGCAGAGGATCCCCAAATCCAGGTGTGAAAAACTTGTTGCATCTTTCCCAAAAAGACTCATGGCTGTATTAGATCAAAAGGGTGCTTCTACTAAATACTGAGCAAAGGGTCTGAATACTTAGGACCATGTGATATTTCAGTTTTTCTTTTTTAATAAATCTGCAAAAATGTCAACAATGCTGTGTTTTTCTGTCAATATGGGGTGCTGTGTGTACATTAATGAGGAAAAAAAATGAACTTAAATGATTTTATCAAATGGCTGCAATATAACAAAGAGTGAAAAATTTAAGGGGGTCTGAATACTTTCCGTACCCACTGTATATATATATATATATCCCCAATAACCATTCCCCCAATAATCCCTCAATAAGCATTTACACGTCCAAAATACAATTATGAGTTTATTTCCACAAAAAAACATGGTGTGTATATATGTGTAGTTTTAATGTAGCCCAAAATTATATTAAAAAAGAGAAAAAAGTCAAACCATACTTTCCAGCGCAGGCAAACCGCTGGATGGATAACCCCATTTCGTCAAAATCCAAAGATGAGGGATTTGCATTCAAACATCGGACGACCCTCTACGTTGTCAAGCGACGAATAGGGGGTACCCTCAACGTCGGCTTATGGACGTGAGGGGGAAATGACCAAACGGCAGTATGTGACGAATAGGGGTGAGACCGTGTTGCGTGGACAGTGGAACGAGGCATGTCAAACACTCTGGAGAGTGGAGACCACTCTGTATGTTGTACCACTGGCAGACAGAAGAGAAACACCAGGGTCTGGATTGTGGCTCAGAAGATCCAGCAGCACTGTCAGGGCCTCCCTGCTAAACCGAAAACCATTAAAAAACCTGTCCAGCGCTGGCACATTCAGCTTTATACTGCAGTACAGGGGTCTGGTCTGATTTCGGGAAAGAAGGAAAAGAGACACTTTTTAGAGCTATGACAAAGTAATTAGTAGAAGAAATATTGAGGTACTTTAGTAAACTACTTTTAGTAACTACCAATACAATATTGGGGAAAAGCTACTAGTCATATTTATAACCTTAGCTAAAGAGACAGTTCACCCAAAAATGAAAATTCCAATGTAAATGATTACAGAATTTAAATTTTAAGTAAAAGTATTATCTTGCATACTCTAATATATTTAAGGTATTGAGAGTAAAAGTAAAGGTATACCGTATTGTTCTGAAAAATTATTCGTTAGGCTGGTTTTGCATTAATATTACTGCTGCAGTGATGTGTATGTTGCATTTTACTTCTGAATATGTTCAAGGTTATTAAATTTAAAGTTGCCTACTAAATATACTGTTGGGTAGTTTAATCTACAACAATGCATCATATTGTAAAATACCATATTTTTATAATGTTGCTGTCTGTGAGAAAAAAAGAAAACTTAGTACTTCATATTTGTTCGAGAATACTTCCTTACGGTCCACCTCTGATTATTTGGAAAATTAAAGTATTTTGTCAGAATATTAACAAATTGTTGCTAACTATATCAAAGGCTGCATCTGAAGGACTCAGACCGGTCAAAACAGAGCACTGTTCAGCTGTGACAGCTGCCGCTGAACATTGAGCTGTACAATGCTCTATTTTTTTTATTCAGTTTTATTTTTGCTAACCTGTCTACATAGGATCACCATGGTCAAGACAATATAAAATCGCACCTTTGTAAGATATCAGCATTTGAACTGCTATGTGTGTGTGTGTGTGTGCGTATTTTGTAGTTTCGGTTATCGGTATCGGCCAAAATTTTCATATCGGTGCATCCCTAGTTTTTCATATGTATAATTACATTATTCAAGTAAGCTCCAAGCCAATTCCTGCATTTAAAGTTGTAATCCGACAAAGGACGCAGCAAACCAGTGTAATTTATCTGGCCTCGGTCTTGGCTAAGCCTGAGGTACATCACGTCTCCTCCATTATGACGTAAAACATAAAAACAAAAATTAGCAATTCTGGCTCTACCTATCCTGGCAGGATTGTCCTCTCGTCAGCTCTCCTCCTGCACCGTTACTATGTGACACAGCGCTAATTGGGAAGCTCTGGTGTCGTAATTAGGAAATCCTGCGAAGGCGGAGCGTCCTTTGTGCACTTCGGAGGCCTGGCCTTGGACACAGCTACACTCAAAAAAATAAATTGTTGAATGAACGTGATTTAATCATAGCACCCATTATGCATCTAATCAAATCAAGTAAACATGGACTGCTTTGAATATGTTATATGAACACAATATACATTTGTAGATTAAACATGATAACTTCTTTGCAACTAATTGAATCAAAATGTTTGTATTGTGTTAGTCTTATCAAATTTATTCTTATTCACTCAATGTCGGTAAAGCACTTCAATTCAACAACATTCTGCCTTGTTACATCAACTAGTTAATGTCTTGTTCAAGTATGGTTTTGGTAGTTTAAAGAATATCTATCTTGTTGTTTCAATTAGATTTGTTTTAGTAGACAGCACTAAGCAGCAAGACATTACTAAAAGTTCAGTACTCTACAAAAAAAAAGCACAGAAAAAATGCAAAAAACAATGGTTTAGTTAATAATGCTTAAGTAATTTGTACCTACAACTCTCCTTTGCAACACACTGCCTGCACTGCCACATACACGTCACTGAAAGAGAAAGAAAAGGAAAGTTCAGTAATCAAGGATAGTTAGTTATACATTACTGTATGTGAGTGTTAAGAAAAACTACTTACCATGTAATAAAGGTGAGGTTCGCAGCAGAAGAGCATGGGGACAGCTTTACATTGTGATGTAGCCTTTTTCTTTTCTTTTCTTTTTTTTGTACGGGAAAAAAAGGAACATTTCCGCTGTGAAAAAGAAATGTATAAAAGTTAACCTGCAAAACTGCAACAAATGTACTTACTCTAATGTGTATGCTAAGGCCAGAAAACAGAAAAAACTCTCCTAATTTCAAAGACTGACTTTAAAAACCGGGCCAAAGTAAATGACCACTACTGGCTGCTGTTACTAAATATCAAGAGTTTTACTTATATTTATTTATAACTATAATCCCTGAATAAAACCATGCATACCTACTCAATCATAACTTTAACTGCAATTTGTAAGGACATTTCAAATATATGGTCGACTGCATCATAGATTTTACTTGACCATTTTTGCATACTGTATTCAATAAGCTGGGTAAGTTAGCATTATGTGGCATTTTGAAACTATGTTTGAAAAGAGAGAAATGTCTAGTTATAGAACGTTTAAAGTAATATTTTGCTGACATACGCATAGGGCCAGGCCAACGTTAGTTAATTTGGCTAATGACAACAGTCCCTCTGTTGGCACACTAAAAACATACAAAAAAAAAGCCCTATAAGCGTTAGCTAGACTGAAAAGAGCGATGAGAAGTGCACATTGATTCATCGACTCTGCATTCACTTTATCTCCCGTTTTCCCCTCCCATTGTTGGGGTAATGTAGAGTTCAGGTTTATCGTAGGTCATGTAGTTAATAGTTAGGCGTAGCTAGCATTGAATTGTGACTGAAATGCACCTATTGTAGCGGATATATTAACCTTAAGGTGAAACTCTTATCGACGAAGACACGGAATTGAACCCAACACATGTGCTTCGAGTCTGGGAAAATAAGTCTGCTTAGAAACATCACCACAGTGTCTAATAACTAATTTTTCATCTATAATCCACGGTACTAATTACAAACAGGTACATATCAAGTACTTACCCTCAATATCAAACCGCTCACAAAACTCCACTGCGTGACGTGTTCCCGAACTTCCCGCCGCAGTGCTGAGCATGCGCAGTGACTCACCAGAGAGAGTTGTTGATATGAAGCGCCTCAGTCTCATTGAATCAACAAGTGCTGATCTAATTCATTTGATTATTTCTTAATTTAGTTACAAATAACAAGAATGAATCATTTAACAGAAGTAAACTCGTTGTATTCATATTAATCAGACATATTTGTATTTTGCAAATCAAGCAAGTGGCTAGTTGATTTTTTTGAGTGTACAGTCTCTGAGAATCTTAAGGAAATGCAAAAAAAAAAAAAAAAAGATTTATTTTAATATAAAAGCAACAGAACTTAAATTACATCCAATTGAACGGTTACGAGAAGTGTCCGTCACTGCCCTTATTTCACTCCTCCCATCAATGCAGCTGCCTGCTCACTTCTACTCTCAAAGAGACCAGGGCGTCAAGGTTTACTTGTCAAGGTAAGTTAGACAAAGGTTTTACTGAAATATACTTATCTAGAATTGTTTTGCATGACAAATATGTATCAATTCACAAGTCGAGTATACATACAAAACAATGTAGAATTTAATGTTCTGTATTTTTTTTTTTTTTACAAAGGAATTGTAAACAGCATAATATGTCTACACTGTCAGCGCTGTTGATAGTTTTTATTCACATATAAATAGTTTTTCCTAATGACTTGACTTCACAAGTTTTTGAACAGAAATGTTTTATTAATGCTTTTGAAATGCAGGCTTGGTGAGCAGAAGAGAATTCTTTAAAAAACATAAAAAAATCTTACTGTTCAAAACTTTTGACTGGTAGTATATATATGAGTCCAAGTTTTTATTAACACAGCAGTCTCGTTCCGTTCACCTAATTGAACCCAAGGTTTAACCGGATTTGGAATATTTGCGGTTATGAATCTATAGGTGACGGTATTGTGACAATATATGGCAACTCTCTTCCATCACGGAAAATGTTTAGCCATCAATATGTTTCCACAAAAGCTGATTCTGAACTTTATATACATTTATAACAATCGACCAGTAGTTGTTTTACCAACAAGTTTGTTTTCTCTTCTGTTCCAGTGGAGATTATGAAGGTGTCATTCTGTTCATCGTTTGGTTTCTGGAGTTTGCAAATTTTTTGTAGTTTGTTTGTTATTGCAAATGCAAATACCCACCAGGAGGATGAGGATGATGCATGGATTGATCCATATGACTTGCTCAACTACGACCCGATGACAAAGCGCATGAGAAAACCAGCAATGGTAAAACATTATTAAATCATCTGGAAGTATATTAATCAGTGGCGTAACTTTGCTTTGAAAAGTGGTGGGGACACCGTGCAACTCGTTTTGCTAGTTTTTTATTTAATAACCTAATTTACTTGGGGACTGGGTTTAGAGTTAAACAAACTTAATTTTTGCTTTTCAAAAATACATCGATGTACCAGGGGCAGGGCCAGAGAATTTTGAACGCAGGTAGATCATTGACAGGGAGCTGGGCAATTCAGGGCTCCAGACTCATTCTTCCCCCTGCTCGCTCTTTTGCCATTAACTTTCTCAGGTGGCTGCCCCAGCACGTTTTTTTTTTTTTTTTTGCTACAACATGCTGTTAATCAATGCACCCTGATGAACTTTTATGGTAGTTTATAGTTATATGGAAACGAAAGTAGCTAACATTCAACCCGATCTTTTTCATCAGTAGTATTATTTGTGATATGAATTTTGTGAACGGGAGTTCCTCTTTTGCTATGTTATAAGCCGGGCTTTGGATGCTTTCACTTTCGATTTCACGATCTTGCCAGGTTTTACAATAAAATATAATTGTCTGTTTTGCTTACATCTATACACCTTTCACCTTTTAAGACAAAAAAAAAAAGATGGATTAATTATTTTTAATTAAAATGCACAACAACAATAAAACAGTATTCAATGACAAACTAGCTTACAAAACGTTATTAACAAAAACGAATAAGATGAGGCATGGCATAGGCCTACACGCTGCATTAGGCTATATAATGACTAATAAATTACAGAACGTTTAACAAACACTGAGGAATCAAAAAAAAGAGAGAGAGCCTCCATAGCATAAGGTATGGAAGGCCACTGAATTAAAAAAAAAAAGAAAAAAAAAAAGGTTTTTATCTCACAATTCTGACCTTTTTTTCCACAGAATTGTGAGATATAAAGTCACAATTGCGAGATAAAAACAATACTGACTTTTTTTCCCTCGCAATTCTTACTTTTTTTCTCAGAATTGTGAGATTAACTGGCAATTGCGAGTTTAAAAATAGTCTGATGAAATACAGATACTTTATGGAAGCCCGTTTCCGCCACTGAATAAAAAATAAAAAAAGGTTATTGTAACTTCGTATCTCACAATTCTGACATTTTTCATAAATAAAGTCAGAATTGCGAGATATAATCTCACAAATCTGACTTTATTTCTCAGAATTGCGTGATATAAACTCACAATTGCGAGTTCTAAAGTCAGAATTGCAAGATAACTCGCAATTCTGACTTTTTTTCTCGCAATTGCGACTTTATATCTCACAATTCTGACGTTTTTTCTTGCAATTCTGACTTTATGACATGCATATGCGAGTTATAAAGTCAGAATTGCATGATATAAACTCGCAATTGCGAGTTAAAGTCCAATTTTGAGGGGTGGAAAAAGACTGATATGTTCTCAGAATTGCGAGTTTATATCTCATAATTCTGACTTTATAACACATTATATACACATTATATCTCGCAATTCTGACTTTTTTTGTCAGAATTGTGAGATATAATGTGTATATAATGTGTTATAAAGTCAGAATTGTGTGATATAAACTCGCAAATGCGAGAAAAAAAATTGTGAATTTATATCTCTCAATTATGACTTTTTTACTCGAAATTTAACTCGAAAAAACCTTCTCTGGTTTAAGAAGCGGTCTTTTACTTGACTTAAGCGTGAAAACCGTCAATATTCGCGTATTGCTTTATGCGCGAGCTTGAGCGCGGAATAGGCTCTAGCCTAATACGTCTGCCTATAGCCTATATTGAAGTATGGCGCTTATAAATTATATATTTAATAATTAATATATTATTATATTAATCAATTTAATATAACGTGCGACTAGTTGACTAGAAAAAGTAGAGGGCAGGCCTCTCTCAGGCAGCTCTCCATTTTTAAAATAAAATGCTATAGCCTAATGACATTACGAAAAGTGCGACAGTTGCAAATCACGTTGTTATTGCACTGCACGAGTTATGCATGCATAAGTAGTTTTTTTTTTATCACCCTAATTAGATTATGAAGAATGATTTGTTGATCTTGTTTTCCCTTTAATACATATAGCCTACCTTCCGCAATATATTTTTCAATTACTTTCAAAAAGTGGTAGGGACAATATCGACCCTGGCAAAAAGTGGTGGGGACATGTCCCACCCGT